>NC_056729.1:698132079-698314579 GCF_019279795.1 Protopterus annectens | reverse complement strand
ACAAGGAAACCAGTATACAGGCATTGCTGTATTCTGGGCTGTGGTGTAGTTCCTGTGTTGTCCATTACCTTACTTGGATAGAAGGAAGTTTCTTTGCTCACCAGTGGGAGTGGGGAGCCTTGAGCAGCCTACCTGTCCTTAGGAACTCCGAAAAAGTGACTACCTTCTGATTTACTGTCTCTGCATTTTCTGTGTGTTTCTACAAAAACAAAAAAAAAAATATAATCCTTGTTTTCCCTCCTTTCTCGACTTAGTTTAAAAGGTATAGTTATTGCTGTGCATTTGGGCGATAGAAGGAAGTTTCTTTGCTCACCAGTGGGAGTGGGGAGCCTTGAGCAGCCTACCTGTCCTTGGGGGAAGTGACCTCAGCACAAGAAGCTGTAGTAATTGGTTGTTTGGGACCATTCCTAGGTCTTTTGTAGTTCACTGCTTAAAATCTGCGTTTGCACGGCTTTATGCTGTCGCATGCATAGCGGGTTAAACTTTTCTGGCTCCGCCAAGTCTGCTCTTCAATTTTTCCCTTAGAACTGTTCTACTTGCAATCTAAACAGCCTATACTCTATCTGAAAAGCTCAGCACTTGCTCCTAAAGCATTTTTTACACAGGTAAAGCACTCCTAAACAAAAGAAAGTATTTCATTCACCTAAATTCTGTTGAGTACCCATTTCCCTATAGGTCCTTTCTGACTCAGTTACACAGCAATCTTTTTCACTATTTCTAGCATGTCGAAGGGTCAGTTGCTGGCGTCCTCTCCTGTTCAGCTGGTGAATCTAGGAATCTTGAGGCAATGTTACAATTGCCTCATGTACACAGACAACCCTCTCCTCCTCCCAACAAATACAAATATATGCAAGAGATGCAACTATATAGCCAAACTGGAGGCTGAGCTCTCTCAATTCAGTACTGGCAAGACCAGTCAGGAGGAGAAGGTAACCACGCACACCACAAACCCAGTCTCACATAGAACTATCACAACTGCAAACCAAACACATAAACACACAAAAACATACTCGGAGGCGCTGATTAAAAATCTACCAAAACAACAGAGGCCTCCAAAGCAGACACCCAAGCAACCACCACCTCAAGACATAGCACATGCAACACATAGTTCATAAAGTCAGTGTGCTAAACAGTCACAGCCCTTAAGGCCAAACAACATGCCAGACACATTTGTAATAGGTGATTCCATAGTCAGACACACTGACGTCCCGCTCACCAGACTGAACAAGGAAAAGGTCACAGTAAGCTGCCTGTCGGGAGCTAGAATCCACCACATAACACAAGCACTCAGGTCACTCCACAGCAAGTACAAATATGACTCAGTCATTGTACATGCCGGTGTGAACGACCTGAGACGTACCTCCCTGGACTACATGAAAAGAGACATAGAGGAGCTCTCTGATTATGTAGCCCAGGCCGGTATGACCCTGACCCTGAGGAGCATCTTACCCTCACCAAGAATGATGCCGCAGTACAAAGACAAAATGATCAGTTTTAACAATTGGCTTAATTACTGGTGTCATTCTAAGGGGATCCAATGTCTGTCTGCTTGGGATGACATGCTTGACAAGCCACGCTGCTTCAAGGGATGGCTTGCACCTGTCACCCCTGGGCTTCCAGATATTGGCCAAGGCTCTTGCCACCCCCATAATGCCTTTTTTAGGCAAGGCTCAAATGACAAACCTACCTCCCTAGAAAACACAAGTATAAAAAAAACTAAGGGTAATGCTGCTCAATGCCAGAATTCTAAACCTCAAGATGCACGCCCTCGAAGCCCTCCTCAGTATGGAGAACATCGATGTCTGTGCAGTGACTGAAACCTGGCTCAAGGCTCCTGAGAGCACCCCAGCACTATCAGGTTTTACCTCATATCATGCTTTCCGGCCCCAAAACTTGGACCGAACCACAAAAGGAGGGGGAGTATCCATTTTCATCAAAGATACCCACACCTCCAGGTTAGTGGCAACACAAGAAGCATCGGAGACTATCCAGGTGCAACTAACCATAGGCAAAACTGCCTTACAGTTTGTAGCATGCTACAGACCACCCTCTCAAACTCAGGAACCCCACACAGCCTTCCTGAAGACACTGGAGAGTATGAATGTCTCTCCAAATACCATCATTTAGGGAGACTTCAACTACCCAAACATAGACTGGGAACATTACTCAAGCCGCAACACCCTAGCCCAAAGGTTCCTAGAATTCATAAACTCAAATGCACTGGAACTAGTCACCATTCCCACAAGAGGAGACAATATACTAGACCTGATCATCACAAACATGGGGACAAAATGCTCCACACCGGAAGTATATCCCTCTTTGGTAAGATCAGACCATAAATTAATCTCACTGGAAATCCACATCCCACCCCCACCCCCTGCACAAAAGACCACAGTGAAGAACTTCTCAAAAGCAAACTTCACACTTCTTAAGACTGAAGTGGTATCCTTCAAGGCCCCTGGGCCAGTGGAAACCACAACCCACACTGCTGAATCCTTTGCAAATGCCTTCTATGGGCACCTTCAAGAATACATGGATCCTGCAATCCCAAATAAAACCAAGACCCATTCCCCCAAAGGCAGGCGCCCGGTCTGGTGGACCCCAGCCATAAACAAACTTTACAACAGGAGGAGGAAGCTACTACATGACAGAGCAAAATCCCTAAAAGGGAAGGCATCTCTGATCAGTACTAGCAAAAAACTACGATCACTCATAAAATCATCCAAGGCCAACTTTGAGAGAACAATCGCAAAAGACACAAAAGACAATGACAACTCCCAGATATGCTCAGAGTTAGTCCAAAATGACACAAAATACACTGAACCCACTGACATTGCCAACATTCTGGCAGACAGGTTCAGTGCAAATTTCTCCTCCTCCACCCCCTCAAAAGGAGAAATAACTATCCCAGCAGAGTGTAGCCTCCCTATCATCTCAGATGCCCAGGTGAGAGCCGCCCTCTCTAAAGCTAAAAACACAGCATCAATGGGACCGGATGGTGTCCCGGGCTGTGTGCTACATGAACTCCAAGAGGAACTAAACCCACACATAAGGCTGCTGTTTAATCTTAGCCTTACTACAGGATACGTACCCAAAGAGTGGCGTACGGCAACAGTGGTCCCACTTCACAAAGGCGGTGCTTCTACAGACCCTGGAAATTACCGCCCCATAAGCTTGACGAGCCTGGCCTGCAAAGCTATGGAGAGGATCATTATGGAACTCATAAACAAAGACATTGGGGACCTACAGACATTGGATCCTACCCAATTTGGCTTTGTCAAGGGCAGATCCTGCCTTTTGGACTTGGTCGACTTTTTTGAAACAGTCACTAAGGCCATTGATGAGGGTAAGGCAGTTCACACAGCCTACCTTGACCTTGCAAAAGCCTTTGACACAATACCCCACTCGGGCATCATAGACAAACTCACCAGCTTAAATGTAAACCCATATGTCACAGGATGGGTTGCAAACTGGCTCAAGGACAGAACCCACAGGGTCAGAGTTGCTGGAGCTATGTCAGACTCTAAGCCAGTCACAAGCGGTGTCCCACAGGCCTCAGTCCTGGGACCCCTCTTGTTCGGCATTTATTTTTCCGAGGTACAGGCAAACATAGGAGGATTGTGGCTGACAAAGTTCGCAGATGACTGCAAACTGGGCGCCATAATTGATACTCCAGCGGACACAAACATCCTTCAGAGAGGCCTCATAGAAACAGATAATTGGTGCCAGAGCCATGGCCTTAAGCTGAATGCCAAAAAATGTATAGTCATACCCTTTGGGAAAAACAAGGTAACGACAAATTACCACATAGCTGGTAATCCATTAAGTACGGAAGACCTAGGGACCCAGGTTGACAGTAACCTCTCATTTGACACTCACATTGCCAAAGTGGTTAGGAAGACCTTCTGTATTGCCCACCTTATCATGAAGGGTTTCACATCTAGATCAAGAGAGGTCATTGTGCCCCTGTACTCTTCTCTTATCAGGCCAATGATTGAGTACAATGCCCCATTTGGGATGTATCTCACCCGACACCTGCAGCAGTTGGAAAGACCCCAAAAGTTCCTCACCAAGAGGATAAAGGGTCTTAAACATATGTCATATGCTGCCCGACTGAAAAAACTCCAGCTCTATTCAGTCGCATACCACCTACTCAGAGGTGATCTGTGCCTGACGTACAAGGCCATGTCCAATCCGGAATTAATGGACATGCTCCACCTCAGAAAATCCAAATCCATCAGAGCCACGAGAACAAGAGACTTAAACCTCAACACAGAAGTAAATAGGACGTGCTGGAGGGACAGATTCATAACCCAGAGACTCCGTACACTCTGGAACAGAATCCCAGTCCATGTTAGGCAGAGCCCCTCACTGACTCTATTCAAGAGAAATCTCGACGAATGGATGGGAGATCGTAGGTTTACCCCGGGGGTCATCTCTGTGTCACTACTAGACAGAGGCACAGTAAACTAAAACCCTAAAAGGGCGTAGTATTCTCATCCTAAGGGGTGGTGAAAGCCACACACACTCTGGCTAGGCTTACAAATGCCCTAGGGCAGATAGCCTAGTACGAACCTATGAACCTATGAACCTATGAAACTAACAGTGTGGCTCAAGGAAAACTTTAAAACAACTTTAGGCTTAAAATAAGGATCTCAAAGTTCTCAAAAAAATGTCCTTATGGAAAATGAAGTCCACCAAAAGCAGCTATCCACAAATAAACTGATAAAAATAAAAATTGCAGTGTCTTTCTTGGGTTACCACACTTTAATAAAGCAATAAAACAATAAAATAACCTCCAGTTAGCACTTTCGCTTTAACATTACAAAGACTTCTTCAGACTGAGTCTTGTTTTATTGCTTTATTAAAGTGTGGTACCCCAAGAAAGACATTGCAATTTTTATTTTTATTCTTATGGAAAATTAGTTAGGACTGGCTCACCAGAAGTGCTTGTAACTCAGATACTCTTCCAGCATGTCCTCTATGTCAAGAACCTCAAATCAACCTGATGAGCTGAGCTGGTTCAAATGGAAGAAGATGTACCTTATCAGGCACAAAGTTAAGATTCCATGGAGGAGTCACCTGTTTTCTAAGTGAACAGATATGCAAAACTCCTTTCAAACAATGCAAACTTGAGGACAGGAAGAAAAGTGGGATCCAAGGGCAATCACATACAAATAGCCAGATGAATACTGACAGTAAAGTAAGAAAGGCCAGAGGACAGTAACTCTTACACATAATCAAGAATCAGAGGCAACCGGGAGTTAAAAGTATCGTGATTCTTGAACTGGCACCAACTAGAATTTTTTTTCTACCTGAACACATAAGATTTCCTAATAGCAGGTTCTTTACGCCCTGTAGTACGTACTGCACATCCTCAGAAAAAAAATGTCTAAAAGTATCCAAATTCTATTATCCAGGAAGTAATTTTAAGAGTTTTCATGTTGGTGGGAATCAAACAACCCCTGTCATGTGTAAGAAAATCAAGTCTGTGAGGAAGACTGTGGTAATTGTCCTTGACAGGTTTCAAAAGAAGAGGGAAAGTACAGTTGTGTAAGTAAACTTACCATTACAGTAGATGTTTGAAAGGTCACTGCTGCAGTAGCCTTAGATATTTGGGCTGCATCCTGATAAGGACAGAAAAGCCAACCAGCTTCCAAAGCTTTCACGGCATCTTCTACATGGGCACAGTGAGAGACAATTTGAGCTGAACTGACTCAAAGTCAAACTTAGGTGTAATGTCCTTCAGAGCTTTCATGATAACAAAGAGACATGCTAAAGGCATATAACAATAAAAAGCCCACACCCTGGCATAAAAACATACAAAAAATAGGGTGGCTAGATAAGAGAGAGCAGCTACTGCAGTAGTGACCATTCAAACATCTACTGTTATGATAGGTTTACTTGTACAACTGTACTACGTTCTTCATATGATCACTGCTGCAGAGCTTAGCTATATGGATAGATTACCATAGCTTAAACTGACTGAGAGGAAGTATGACGGTCCAACAGACCCTGGAGAATGGTCCTAGCAACACCCGTCAAAGGCCTGGAGAAGTCTAGTTTAAACTGCTTTGTAAAAGTGTGCACAGAGGATCGCACTGCTACTTCTATAATACTTCCAGCAAGCATCCAACCCTTTTCAAAAAGCCACAGATGAAGTCAAGCCCCTGGTAAAGTGAACCTTGACTCTGCCTGGAATTGTTTTGTTGTGGTGGGTATTAAAAAAAAAAAAAAAAAAAAATAAGTACTCACCACAATGTTATATCCTTGTTGTCCATTTTCATTCTTCCTCAACTGATGGGTTTTAGATCCATCTCAGCTGCTTCTTACAGATCCTCAGATCCAACTCTCAAGCTCCTCCCTTTACCCATAAAGCCCCACCAGCCTTACAAACCTCAGATCATAGGATCATAGGAGGTTACCAGGCTATTGGCCCTGAGGCCCTTACAAGCCTAGCCAAGAATTTACCCCATGTTCCAACAAGCCAGCACAATATGCCACTGTCCAGCAGGGACACAAGTGGAATCCCAGGGCTGTATTTTCTGTTCCCCATCCAGTTATCCAGGTTGTGCTTAAAAAGGCTTAATGAGGTACTCTGCTTGACATGGACAGGGAGTATATTCCACAAAAGGGGGAGTCCCTGGGACACAAATCTGTCCCGCTAGCATGTCCTATTGATGTCACAGACCAAGTTGAAGATAGCGAGTGCAGGTTACTTGTGTGAGGCCTGACTTGCGAATATGCAGCAATCCCATCAGGGCAGGTCTGAGATTGCTTTGTATGCCAGACACAGGTCACCTCTGAGGAGTTTGTAGGTGACTGAGTAGAGGGACAGGGCTTTTAGCCTATCAGTGTAGGGTAGATATTTGAGACACTGGATTCTCCTGGTGTGGAACCTCTGTGGTCTCTCCAACTGCTGCATGTGATTTGTGAGTTACATGCCAAAAGGGGCACTGTACTCAATAATGGGTCTTATAAGGGAAGAAAACAGGGATGTCATGACCACCTTGTCCTTGGATGAGATACCCTTACTACTGAGGTGGGCCATGTAGAAAGCTTTCAGTACAATGGAGGCAATATGGTGATCAAAAGTCAGTCTGCTATCCACATGGGTACCCAAGTCCCTCACGACTGACTGCGTGCTTAGGACCTTATTATCAATGTGGTAATTTGTGGGGACATCACTCTCCCAAAGGGGATGATAATGCATTTTTTTGGCATTCAGTTTCAGGACATGTTTCTGGCAGCAGTCATTTCTTTGGGTGAGACCCTCTTGGAGGATGCCCACATCACTAGGGGAACTGACAACAACACTCAGCTTGCAGTTATCTGCAAACTTGGTCAGCCATGTCCCACTGGTTTTGGCCTGCACCTCAGAAAAATATATCTCAAACAGCAGAGGCCGCAAGACTGATCCCTCGGGTACGCCGCTCGTTATGGGACTACTGCTTGAGGTGGCTTCTATCAGTGAGCCATTTTGCTACCCATCTGGTAACATATGGATTGATGCCTAGTTGAGTAAGTTTATCTATTATACCTGAGTGGGGAAAAGTGTTGAAGGCTTTGGCCAGGTCAAGGCAGGTGATGTGCGCCATCTTCCCCTCATCCATGGCCTTGGTGACTGTCTAAAAGAAGTTGACAGAATTTAACAGGTATGACCTCCCATTGACAAAACCAAACTGTGCGGGACTGAGTGTCTGGAGGTTGCCAATGTTCTTTTTAATGAGGTTCATAATAATCTACTCCATGGACTTGCAGATCAGGCTAGTTAAGCTGATGGGTCTATAATTTCCTGGATCGGTGGACATTCCACCTTTGTGCAAAGGGATGACAGTGGCTGTCCTCCACTCTACTGGGACGAAGCCAGTACTCAGGCTTTGGTTGAATAGGGTGCCTAATGGTGCTGCAAGTTCCTGCCTGAGTTTATGTAGGATGCAACCTGGGATGTTATCGGGTCTCATTGAGGCTGTATTTTTTTGCCTTTGAGAGGGCAGTGATGACTTGCTCCCTAGAGATTAGTGGAGGGGGACAGGTACTGCAAACCACACACCCCTACCCCAGACCCAAATGCCCCAGATTTAGACTTAGCTACTCAATTTAACTCCTTTTTCATTGAATCTATTAGCAAACTAACCTCCTCATTCCCTAGTTCCACCTTATTATCTAATACACCACCACCCTCCCCTACCAACAATCCACCCTGCACTGCTGCTCCTTCCTCATTCCCATCTAATAACTCTCTATCATCCACCTCTTCTCCTACTCTAACTTCCACATCATCCTTACCATCCTCTAATACTCTCTCTCCCCACTCAACCCTATTCTCATTAAAACCTATACCCACTTCTACTATAAAGAAACTCCTTCAGAAATTGAAGCCATGCACAAACGCACCTGATAACATCCCTTCTTACTTTCTAAGCATAGCTGCTAAAGCAATTGCCTATCCCATAAGCATTCTAATCAACCGCTCCATCCAAGAATGTACAGTACCCCAAATCTGGAAACAAGCCTTTATCATACCTCTGCATAAAGGTGGCAACAATTGTAATGTCAACAACTTTCGACCCATTGCTATCCTGTCCCCCATTTCTAAACTTCTAGAAAAGTGTATCCAACTTCAACTCTTACCACATCTCTTAGATAATAACCTTCTAACTCCTACACAACATGGATTTAGGCCAAATCATAGCACCATGACAGCCCTCCTCTCCTATCTTGAAACTGTAAATAAAGCACGTGACTCTGGCCAAATTGTTTCTACCCTACTACTTGACCTCTCTAAGGCCTTTGACACTATCTCACACAGCCTGCTCTTAACTAAACTCTCAAAACTTAACCTATCTCCCTCCTCTTTGAACTGGTTCTCCAGCTACTTATCTAATAGATACCAAGCTGTAAAATGGAAAAAGGCAACCTCCTCTTTTCTTAGTACCCCACGAGTTCCCCAAGGCTCCATACTAGGTCCCCTTCTTTTCAATATATTTATAAATGATTTCCGCAAATCTATTCCATTCTCAAATATCATCCAATATGCAGATGATTCTACCATTATCTGCTCTGCCACATCTACCCCTATGCTCCTAAAGCTTACACAATAAGCTTTTTCAATCACTGAGCAATGGATGAAAATAAATCACCTAGCACTCAATGCTTCCAAAACTAAACTAATGGTATTTACCCCCTCTAAAGTTACTCCTTTCGATATAAACACATTCTTGATTACAAGTCAAAATAACTCATTTCTGGAACTGGTGTCAGAAACCAAGTTACTTGGTGTCCAAATTGACAACCAGCTTAATTTCCACTCCCATCTACAACTAAATATCAAAAAAACCCATCAAAAACTAGGTATGCTCTACCGACAAAATCAGTACCTTACAAGCACCTCAAAAATCACTCTCTCTTCTTCATTTCTTATCCCCTCCCTCCTCTACGGAGCACAACTCCTAACTAATCCCCAGTCCTCTCTAAAAAAACAACTTTCCTCTTGCTACAACAAAATCGCTAAGTTCGCTAACAGCCACAGGTCCTCCACCCACCACTGTTCCTCTCTCCAAAAACTTAATTGGCTAGAACTACCCAATCACCTCAGCTATACTCAGCTAACTCTTGCCCATAAGCTCATTTTCAACCCCTCTCTTTGTCCCTCCTTGACTTCTGCCTTTAAGATGCACCTACCTGATAGAATTTTAAGATCAAACAATCAAAACCTATTAGAAGTGCACAAACCAACTCGTCCCCCAGGCAAAAACTTACTATCCTATAACCTAGCATGCCTTTGGAACTCACTACCACCATCCATTCGCACCACCTCTAACCATTATATGTTCATAAAATCTCTTCACATACATCTAATTTCCCAGTGGGAATGTTCCTGCTCCCACCCCTCATAACTAATAATGGAAATTTCCACCTTCCTTTCACTCTCATGTTACTCCAGCAATTTTTCCTTATTATTCCCCATAACTCACAATTTTTCCCATGGTATCTGCAAAGACTGTATTTGACTGTACCTTGTAAAGATTATGCTCCTTACATAATAACTACTCTGGATCTTTATGCAATATTACTTTTCACAGCCTAAATCACCTAAAATTATCATCACTAGACTGTATTGTTTGAAATGTTTCCTGAATTTTGCAATAATATGCTTGTATCTTTTTACATTTGTATAATTATCATTAGTAATCTATTGTATGTACCTAGTTAGTTTGTTTGTTATTGGAGCTTTTCTCCCCAGGACTCCATTGAAAACGGGTTCATTTTGGCCCAATGGACTATCCTGGTAAACCAACTGCAAATAAATAAATAAATAAATAAATACTGGGGATGCCCAGTTTTACTGATTGTGGGGAAAGAGGGATGAAGTTTTCAATGAACCTGTCTGCCAGCAGGTTGGCTATATGTACAGTGTTTGAGTATGTGGTGCTCTTGACCACCAGTTCTGAGCAGATCTGGGTGCTTCCCTTGAGATTTTGGACATATTTGAAGAAGGCCTTATTTGCTTGTTCAGGCTAAGGACAGAGAGCTTCCAGTTAGGCACTGCTCCTTTTTGGTCCTGGACGGCAATTGTTTCCTTTTATTACAGACTTTATTTAAGCAGATGTCCACCAGACAGGTTTACTCTTCCTTGAGGAGGAGGATTTTGTCCTGTCAGGTATTCCTGACTCCATGCAACTGTACAAATGCTCATACAGTACTTTGGTGTAGACATATGTGCCAGTTCCTACGGAGGGGGCTGTGGGAGGTTCTAATCAGCTTTGGAGAAGTTTTTTTGTTTGACCATAGCTAGGGGAGGATCGGGGGAGATGGTAACTTCGAAAGTGACCACTCTGTGGTCGGATCTTACCAGGGATGATGACACTGTAGGGATGCTGCAATGGTTACTCATGTTGGTTAATACCGAGTCCAAGGTATTTTCACCTCTTGTGGGGGTGTCAACCAAGGCATTTGCATTGACAAGATCAAGGAATCTCTGGGCATCTGTGTTTTGGCATAAGTATTTCTTCCATATGGTTGGACAGTTAAAGTCGCTCAGGATAAGGGTAAAGGGTTCAATCTTGACAGAGTTGAAGAGGTCCAGATAGGCAGGTTGGGCATCTGGAGTCAGATTTGGGGGCTAGTAGCTAGCTATGATTTGAATAGGGGTCTTGTCAATGGTTAACTGCACCTGGAGTGTTTCCTGTGTGTCATACGGTTTGACCAGCCTTGAGGTGTGTATGTCTTTAATATATATTGAAACTCCACCTCCTTTGGCTTTACACATTTTGGGGGTCTGAATGTATGACAGGATGAGTAACCAGGCAAGGCTGAGGTGCTCTCCACAGCTTTGAACCAACTTTCTGTGACTGAGCAGATGTCAGCATCTTCTAGGGTTAAGAATGCTTGCAATGAGTGCAGTTTTATGTTCAGACTCCTAGCATTTAGCAGCATGACCTTTAATTTGCATTTTATTGAAATTTTTATGTTGGCAGTTATCACATTATCACTTTTCCTAAAAAAGGCACTATGAGGGAGACAACAGCCTTTGCCAGAAGCCTGAATCCCAAGTGAGACAGATGCAGGCCATCTCGGGGAAAGCACTGTGGGCTGTCAATCATATATTCCCAGGCTATCAGGTACGGCATCCCCCAGAATGACACCAGAAACTAAGCCAATTGTTAAAGTCAATCATTTTCTGTTTGTATTGAGGCCTCATTCTGGGTGACGATAGAATGCTGCTTAAGGCTAGGGACATACCTCCCTGGGACTCATATTCAGTGAGCTCAATGGCTCTCTTCATATAGTCCAGGGAGGTACATCTCAATTCATTCACACCAACATGGACTATGACAGAGTCATAACAGTACCTGTTAAGAGACTTGAGTGCGTATGTGATATGGCGGATTTTGGCACTTGACAAATAACTATTTATTTATTTTATTTTACATTTGTTGACCGGGATAGTCCAACTGGATACATGCCCATTTTCAGCGGAGGCCCGGGGAGAAAAGTTCCAAGGTACAAACAGAAAGACATTACACAAAACTTAAAGACATTACATAAAACTTAAAATATGTTAGTAACTGTCAACATTCTATAGTAGTAAGAAAGTTGTACAATTTAAAAAAGATTAGATAAGGTAAAAATCTTGGAAACTGCAATCCAGTAGAGTAGCCAGGAAAATGTTACCTTACAATAACAGTGCGAGTGCTAGTCAGGCTTAGAGCAAGAACATAGCCAGTGTGACTTAAAATACTGTTTTAGGCTTTTCTTGAATTGACTTAGGGTAGATACTAGGAAAATGTCTGCAGGAAGGTTATTCCAAATTTTACTAACAGAGTTGGTAAACAGAGAGGTACCAGCTAAATTGTTGGTTTTGACAGTTTGGTCAAGGAGTCTATTAGAAGAAAGCAGTGCTCTGAGGTTGTTATAGGGGTATATAATGTTTTTGAGTGCAGGTGTATGTTCAGGTTGGTTCAGTACTTTATATGTCACTATAAGCTGATTATATTGAATTAGGCAAGGCAGTTCTAACCACCCAAGAGATTGTGGGTTATTACAATGGTGTGTCCTATAGGGCATACTGGTTGCAAATCTGGCAATGTGATTACAGCAACTAGATAGTTTACTGAGTTACGTTTTATTTAGGTTGGTAAGTAAAGGGGAAGCATAAAGTAGAGTTGAGAGTAAGTGAGAACAGACAATGGCAGTTCTGGCAGTTGGGGTTAGAAAAGGTTTGATTTTGTAAAGCGACCCAAGTTTTTTATTGATGGATTTGATAGTATTATTGACATGCATGTCGTATTTAAGGTTATTATCAATGTTGACACCTAGGAGTTTTGTACAAGTGTCAGGGGAGATTGTGGTACAATTATTAGACTGTATGGAGAAGGATAAGGCATTGTTCCTACTAGTGGGGGAGAAAAGTAGCAGCTTTGTTTTATTAGAGTTTGGGATCAGATGATGGTCAGATAGCCAAGTTTCCACTGTGTTAAAAGTATTCTGGAATAATGTCCACAGATCTGACTGGGAGGAAGCTGAGCATATCAGAGTGGAGTCATCTGCATACTGAATACATGTTGCATCAGGGATGACAGTGTAGAGGTCGTTAATAAAAATGGAGAATAGAAGGGGTCCCAGTATAGAGCCCTGGGGGACTCCCAGGGTATTAGGTAGGAGAGTAGATAGTTTATTCTGCCATAGGACAGCCTGTTGTCTACCATTCAGATAATATTGGAACCATTGGAGAGCTAGATTATCTAAGTGATTAGTTTTCAGGATATGAAGTAGTAGTTGATGATCTACCATGTCGAACGCCTTGGAGAGACCCAAGAAGAAGGCTGAGGATAGTTTATTATTGTTGCGGTTATGGTTTATGGTGTTAGCAAAGGCAAGGAGGGCTGAAGTGGTGCTGTGATGAAGCTTAAAACCATGATGAGAGTCAGCCAGTAGATTGTTCTGGATAAGATGGTGTAGTAATTGTCTATGGATGCATTTTTCCATAATTTTGGCCAATGTTGACAATATAGCTATGGGCCTGAAATTAGATAATTCAGTGGAGCCACCATCTTTATGGAGTGGCATTACATAAGCTATTTTCCAGATGGAGGGGATGGTGGCTTCTGCTATAGTTCGGTTAATTAGAATAGAGATGGGGTAAGCTATGGCATTAGCAGCTTTTTGCAGATATTCTGCTGGGAGAAGATCAGCTGATAGAGTGGTAGGTTTTAATTTTTTGAGTTGGGTATGAATAAGAGAGGTGGCAGCTGGTTGGAATCTAAAGGAGAGGTGGGTATTAGGAAAAGAGGACTTTAAACTAGGGCACCTAGGAGGAAGTTGACTAGCTAGGGATTGGATAGTCTCGGTTAAGAAGCAGTTAAAGGTATTTGCAACATCCTCAGGAGGTTTATCTATGGTGGCTGTGGGGGTTGGAGTGGTGGTTTGACCAGGGTGCATTAGTTTATTTATGCCTGCCCATAACTTTTGAGGGTTACTTTGATATTTCTGTTGTAGATGGCAGTAGTAGTTCTTTTTGTCTAGCAAAATGGATTTTTTAGTCTCATTTCTTAACTGCCGATATGCGATTTGGTCGGGGGGGGGGGGGGGTTGTGGTACTCCATAGGGACCATGTTCTGTTTCTGAGAGTGATTTTTGATTTGGTGTCTTTAGTAAGCCAAGGTGCAACTTTTGCTTTTATTCTAATGGAGCAGGCAGGAGCATGAGAATCTAGGACCGTAAGGAATTTGTTATTAAAGTAGACAACAGCTTCGTCCAGGGGTAATTGTTTTAGTACTGACCAATTACAAGATTTAAGTTCATCCTGAAATTTGGCAGGGTTAAAGTACTTCTTGCATCTTATTGTTTTGGGGATGAGATGATAAGCGTTTAAGGCTTCATGCTTAATTATGTAGGTAAGAAAGTGGTCACCTAGGTCGTCAAGAAGGGTACCTGATGTGTACTGTTGGGGATGGCTATTGATAAGGATCCAGTCTAGTACTCTTTCTTTATGATTAGGTTTACCTATCCTGGTGGGGGTGGATATGAATTGTGTAAACTCATATAGGTTTACATGGGTGGATGGAGATTCAGAGGAACGGGTATTCCAAGCTATGTTGCAATCTCCAAGTACTATGGTTTCTTGAGGGCAGGTGCTGCATAACGAATGGAGGAAGTTTTCTAGGGTAGCAACATTGTTCCCTGAAGGAATATACATACAGACAGTCTTTATGCACTTATTTTTATTAATTTGAAATTTGGTAGAAAGAATTACAGCATTGTTTACTTGGGGTGGTTGTTTGGAGTTCAAGGTAGCATTAAGAGTAGATTTATATAGTACAGCTACCCCGCCTCCCTTCCTAGTGGTTCTATCTAACCTCAGTATGTTATACCCAGGTGGTAATATTTCATTGTCAGAAGTTTGAGGTTTTAGCCAGGTTTCTGTTAAACAGAGTATGCCAGGGGAATGAACGGCTAGGAGGGCGTGCAGGTCATGTACGTTGTTATTTAAGCTTCTGATGTTTAGGTGACAGACTTAAGAGGGAGTTGGGGGGGCCTGTTTAGTGATGTATTGGTAGGGGTACTAGCATGGGAGTTGGGTTTGTCAAAAGTAGATGGGCCAGGGTTAGGGTGGATGTCACCATCTACTGTGAGGTTATAGTGTAAGCTTAGTATAAGTTTCAAGAATTTATGTATTACTTTTTGGTAGTGTTTGGTTTTAGAGCTGTTATATCTGGCACTGGTAGGTTGATAGTTTGTACAGGTAACGGTATTTGATGTTGGGCTACTTATTAGATGGTCTATTAAATTTGACAATATTGGGTTGGTTGTTTGGCATTTTGGGTAGTGAAATCCTAGGAAATGCTGATTTTCATAATAGATCAGGAGATAAGGAATGAGCATGATGGTTAGCAATGGAAAAATAGCATTGTTTTGGGTGGTGACATAGTGAGCTACAGTGGCTATAGATCTTAGTAGTGTTATGACCAGTATATGTAAAGATGATAGGACAGAGAGTGGGAGGCGGTCACTTAACAAGACCACAAGGTTTTAGAGCCTGAGACTGTGAGGAAGTAGAATAGGGATTTAGAGTAATTTACAGACTTTACTGTGCCCTATTAGCGTTTTAGTGGGTAAGAACACATACTGAGAGGGCTTGCAGTTAGTGTTTTTAGCGTGCTTACCCCAGCTTTGATGATATAATGGAGAGTTCTTTCTCTATAGCCAGCAGGAGACAGAGTCGGCTACGGAAGATGATCAAATTTACAGAGGTTATGGGATTAGACTAAGTATAAGGGACACCCATATAGAGCTGTAGACCCAATTCAGCATTTAATGTTATACAACAGATTATTAATGTTATTAACCTTAGCAAGCTTTTTTATTTTTATGCTGTGGGCAGTTTAAATCAGACTTTCAGTTTGGTATGTAGCAGTGTGGTGTCCCTCAAATATAACAAGCCTTTCAAGATAGCAGTTAGAAGGGATAGCATCACGAGGAATCAGGCTGCTGACTGGGTTTAGGAGCACTGGGCATTTTGCTATTAAAAATGTTATGCAGTACCCATCAATAAACAATAAGTGATTTAAACCAACAAACAGTCCCACAGAACCACAACAGTCACTAAACCCCATGATAGATATCAGATGTTCCCCAAGTGCTCAACAATGAGTAATAAATGATATTGGACCAACAATCAGTCCCATAGAACCATAATAGTCACTGCATACAAAAGAATCCTAGTGCAACAGGGCAACTTCGTTGGTTCAATCTTATACATATGCCCAAATACAAGTCTGTATAGATTAAGCATCTAATATCTGACAATCGTTGACAGGAAAATCCAAAAGCATATATTACTAACAGATATACCCAGGAGTTTATCTTAGAACAGACTCAAGCACCCAAAGCAAAACCCATTAATCCAAAGATAGAACGTAACTCAGCTGGTTTACTTGGTAATAACCACAATAGTTCCCAAAGTATGAAAAGACATAAACTATGCTTCAACACAGGCCAGGCTCAGAACATTAATAGAAATACTGAACGCACTGAATATCCATTCGACAGTCAACCCAAAAGGTTATATAAATAAGAAAAACACCTTATAGGAGTGAAATAAAGCCTTGAGACAACACAACTGATAATCCACAGTACTTGATGAACCAAATACAGTCACCAGAATCCAACAAATATGCTGAAAACAAATCCACCAGTAAATCCACGTTAAACCTTGTGGGCTCGCAGTCCCTTCAGAATGGAAGAAACAAGTGTGCCAAATTCACCAAAATGTATTAACTTTCATATTATGCGAAAGTTAAAACATATATTCATGTCCCCCAATTCAATCTGCAGAGTAGAGGTAAAGGTCTTTCACTCCTCCATCTCTCAGTATCATTAAGAAATCATCCAAAATGAAAAAACAATTACCGCAATAAGCAAATGAACCGTTTGCGCTAAAGTAATAGAGTCATCAATAGACCTCCTAACTCACTGAATTATATATCATATGCAGAATCGTGGTCTAAGAATTCCTAACAGGAGATAGCTTTAGCCTGAAATTGCAGGACACATTTTCACGTTTCCATCTCACTTACGGACAGTTAGCTTCAACAACTCACAGCTTCTTCTTCACACCTTTGCTTGTTCTGAAGTCTTGGAAAAGGAAAAGCGCAAGTTCAGAGCAACAGAAAGAACCTGTAGGGTACACACTTGGTAATAGGGCCCTCTAGAGGAATCAGGCTGCTGACTGGGTTTAGGAGCACTGGGCATTTGCTATTAAAAATGTTATGCAGTACCCATCAATAAACAATAAGTGATTTAAACCAACAAACAGTCCCACAGAACCACAACAGTCACTAAACTCCCTGATAGATATCAGATCTTCCCCAAGTGCTCAACAATGAGTAATAAATGATATTGGACCAACAATCAGTCCCATAGAACCATAATAGTCACCGCATACAAAAGAATCCTAGTGCAACAGGGCAACTTCGTTGGTTCAATCTTATACATATGCCCAAATACAAGTCTGTATAGATTAAGCATCTAATATCTGACAATCGTTGACAGGAAAATCCAAAAGCATATATTACTAACAGATATACCCAGGAGTTTATCTTAGAACAGACTCAAGCACCCAAAGCAAAACCCATTAATCCAAAGATAGAACGTAACTCAGCTGGTTTACTTGGTAATAACCACAATAGTTCCCAAAGTATGAAAAGACATAAACTGAGCTTCAACACAGGCCAGGCTCAGAACATTAATAGAAATACTGAACGCACTGAATATCCATTCGACAGTCAACCCAAAAGGTTATATAAATAAGAAAAACACCTTATAGGAGTGAAATAAAGCCTTGAGACAACACAACTGATAATCCACAGTACTTGATGAACCAAATACAGTCACCAGAATCCAACAAATATGCTGAAAACAAATCCACCAGTAAATCCACGTTAAACCTTGTGGGCTCGCAGTCCCTTCAGAATGGAAAAAACAAGTGTGCCAAATTCACCAAAATGTATTAACTTTCATATTGTCGAAAGTTAAAACATATATTCATGTCCCCAATTCAATCTGCAGAGTAGAGGTAAAGGTCTTTTCACTCCTCCATCTCTCAGTATCATTAAGAAATCATCCAAATGAAAAAACAATTACCGCAATAAGCAAATGAACCGTTTGCGCTAAAGTAGTAAGTCATCCAATAGACCTCCTAACTCGCTGAATTATATATCATATGCAGAATCGTGGTCTAAGAATTCCTAACAGGAGATACTTTTAGCCTGAAATTGCCGGACATTGTTTTCACGTTTTTCCACTTCGGACAGTGCTTCAACAACTCACAGCTTCTTCTTCACACCTTTGCTTGTTCTGAAGTCTTGGAAAGGAAAAGGCAAGTTCAGAGCAACAGAAAGAACCTGTAGGTACACACTTGTAATAGGGCCCTCTAGAGTGAGCTTGTGCTGTGAAGCTTTATCCCAAGTTAACAAACCTGAAGTTGCTGTAGTTTGCACTGGGTAGTTAAGTAAAACTGTGACAGCAAGGCTACTGTCAGTGATACAGCTTCTGCTCGATACATCTTTATCACTCTTTAAATTAAGCCTGATCTTTTGATTCTTGGCTGGAGTGCCTTCTGTGCAAAGACTGCATGTCCTCCTAGTATTCGCATGGAAAGTAAACTTGCTATATATCAATATACGGCAAAAATTACTCTTTTACAGCACCACAACTATATTTAAGCTCTCTATAACCCAAGAAAAGAGCAGCATACATAAAGCAAAAACTGTCCGAACAGCACTACCCTTCAAAAACAAGAACATTGTTGGTTAAACTAAAAAGTAATCTTTGTGAGAACCAACTAAGTAGGCTACGGCACAAAATTATTAAACACACAGTGATACAATTTGTAATAGTTCAACCAAAATTGTCTCTCAAATGGCATGTTCGTGTAAAGTGAGCAAGCATCTAATGCACACAAGTACCAGTTCCAAAATACAAGAACTTAACTGTGACTTTCCCCTTATCCAGCCTGCTGAGAGCCACTTCTGTGTGTCTCACAATGGAGTCTTCTATGACTAATATGTTGGGTTTATGGTTAAGCTTTAGTGGCGATGAGACACAGGTGTGTGGACTATGCGTGATATGTGGTGCGGAGGGCTGTGGAGATTGTGTGTGTTTTTGCCTTGGAGGTCTCTTTTGTTTGGGTACGTTTTTGTTGAGGACCTCCGCATTTGTGGGTGCGTGTGTTGTGTAAGTGTGGGTGGTGTTTGAGGTGTAGTGATTGTGTTGACAGCCATCTCAGTGCCAGACATACTGGATTGTGTAGGAGACAGCATAGACTCTAGGTTCCTAATGTAATTGCATCTCTCACAAATTATGTTCCTAAGTGGTAGTAGTAGATGATTGTCTGTGTACATGAGGCAGTTGCTACGCTGTCTCAAGATGCCCATATCAACCAGACTGGCAGGGGAAACTGTAGGAGATTGTCCATCCATATTTGTCAAAATCTGAGGTAGAAAGGCCAGGGAGAGCTAAGGGGTAGGCCTAAAGCCCAAGTGCTTAAACCAAAACTAAGAGGCTTATAATAACACTTACAATTTAAACAGGCTATAAACAAGCAGTAATAAATGCAACAGGAAATTTGCAATTGAACACTTTAGAGAACAAGCAGCAAGTAGCAGAAAAAGCAAGATGAAGTAATAGAGTAGGAGGAGAAAACACAAAAACAGTAAAACGCAGCTGAATAAAGTAGTTTTTTTTTAGTAAAGTGGAAAGGCAGACAGGAGGAAAAGAAGATAATTCAAGGTTAAGAAACTAAGGTGGTTGGCCTTCCCAAATGATCTCTGCATTAGGTCGAATGAGCTAATGAGATGGGACTCGAAGGAGTGTCCCAGATGAAATTTACAGCAGAGGCAGGCAACTGCAAAAGCTGCCAGCTTTAAGAACACAACAACGGTTGGTCAGGAGGGTGAGAGAAAAACAAAATTATGTCGGAGGTCAAGCAAATATATACATGCAGATGCAGATAAGTAGATAATTCAGTCAAGCAAATAAATAAAAACTGCAGTACTGTTAAGAATCACTGAACAGTTAGATAAAGTGCAAAAAATATACTTTTATCAGTTCTGTACTTCCAGATTGTTTAAGAAGCACTCCCAGTCAGGCACAATGGAGCTTCTAGCAAGATAAGCAGAAAGTCACACAAAGGTAATACATTTATATCAGCAAGATAAAAGACAGATGCGGATCCACTCTCTCGGGCCATCGGGTGTGCTGTATTATAAAACAGTGACCCTTTCTACTTATTTTTTCAGCAGGGCTATCCCTGAAGCTTCTTTGCCTGTCCTCCTTTAATTTCAGGGTTCCACTTTTTTCTTTACTCGGGTTCTCTCTTTTCCCTTCTACCAAACCTACAGTATTTTTCTTGACTACCATTGTTAGTACCTTTGTTTTCTTTTTCTTCCTCTTTGCCCCTTTCTACCCATTGCATGGTACTTCTTATGTTTGTAGTTTTTCCCCCTTATAATAAATAAATAAATAAATAAAATGTATTGATTTTACCTTTATTTTGTGGTTATTTCTTTTTGGCTTAACATCCTTGGTCTCCATTATGGCATACAAGTCAACTGGTTTCAGAAGGTGCATTTCCTGTGGGCACAAAATTCCCAATTCAGACACCCACAGAGAATGTGTCTATTGCTTAGCCGCTTGTTATTTGGATTCTGGATGTTTCACCTATGCTGGTTTCAATGCCAGGGCACCTACCTACAGAAGGGTGTTATTCCTCCTCCTCCTTCTACTTCTTCTTCCTCTATTTCAGCTGGTGCTGAACTCCCCCTCCAAGAAATCAGACAAAGAAAAATCTGATTTGGCTTCCAGAGACAAGGATAGCAGAAAAAGGTTTCCGGATCTATCAACACCTTCAGCTCCATTCTCACAGCCACCATTCAGAATGTCAAAGAAATCATTTCCAACCCTAACGGATCCTACTACACTGAAAACAAAATCTCCAGGGATCCGGTTGCCTCATTTGCCAGATACAAAACTTACTCACCATCCTTCCCCGTTTTTACAGAAGTCTCCATGTAAACACTCCAGGTCCCCATCTACTAGCTTGTCGCTTAGGTCCTCCAGGAGCTTATCCGAGGCCAAAGTGGATAGGATGATGATTAAATTCCTCAGAGCTCAGATCCAGATGGGAGTAATTCTGGTTCCATCTCCAGTTAGATCAGTGAGTCTGCCCATTACATGTTCTTTTTTGGTTACTCCTTCTCAGATCTGGCTTGTGGTCTCAGAGCCTATAGATTCTAGATCCCTGGGAGTGTCCTTGTCGGATCTGAAGACAGGCTGTTCTTCAGTTCCAGTCTCTCCCCTGAGCCATCCAGATCCAACCCTTTTGGAGCACGATGATTCTTGGAGACAAAGCGATGGTACTAGATCCAGGGGACTGGGGTCAACTCAGAAATTGTTGGAGCCGTTTTTGCCCCTCGAAGCTTTAGTTCTGAGCAGCTCAGGTCTGATTTCATCTTCGGGGGAGGTCCTGGAGTGATTCAGGGGTCGATGGTGCAGGAGATATCAGCTCCGATACCTCCGGTTCCATTCTTCCCTAGGCACTGTACCTTCAAAATTGTGGATAGCCTTCACTTTACCGAGTGAGAGGACATCCCTAACCCCCCTTGGATCACACATCTTTGCCACCTTCAGGTCTTTGCTCTGGGCGTCATTCTTCCATACCACTGGGACAACCATCCCATTCAAGTCTCCAGTCAGTCCCTTAGGACTCCCCTGTTACTTCCAATGTCTCATCAGACCATCCCTTAATGAGGTCTCACAGAAGAGAACATGTAAAAGGAGACACTTAGATTCCGCTCAGGAATCTTTCACTGGGGACACTGATTTCAATGAAGAGAAAGGGTCCCCCAGATCTCTACCTAAAGATGTCTCCTTTGGTAATGTATGTGAACTAGTAACGCAAAGAAATGGTTGATCTTCCAATACCCTGTCCCAAGAGGAGTCGGTGCTTCTTGAGGCTTTCGGGTCAGGCCCGGCTATGTATTGGGTGACCCCCCCCCCCCAGCTGATAAACATGTAGACGTTGTCCTTTGCCTGGCATGGAAGGAACCATATACTGTGGAGCCTGTCCCCAAGCATCCAGAAGAATTTTTAGCCCCCCCCTTAAGGATAGAACACACTAGTGCAAGGGGTTCCTAATTGATGCCATGGTTGTGGCAGTAGCAACTAAGAAAGAGCTTGAAGAGCAGAGCTCTTCTGCTCATCCCCTTAACAGGGAATCTTGGGTCTTATGCAGATTCAGTAAGCACATTTATGCTTCAGCGAGCTTTACTCTGTGGTCATTGAATTACCTGGCACATTTCACGAGATTGCAAAGAGATCTGACTAAAGAGCTCTCCAAATCTCTTTCAGGGTCCATATCTGTGAAAAAATAGAATAGAATCTTTTCACATCTGGCCACCTTTCAGTCAATAACTAATGCGTCCATGAGGTTGATATCCCATGCTGTGGAGGGTACCTCACAAGTGGCCAGTTTGGACATAGTCAATAGGAGATATGCCTGTATGCTCCTATGAAAGTTTTGCAGAGCCTTTCAAGTCTTCATTCATCAATGCTCATTTTGATTTATCTTCCCTATTTGGCCCAAAAGTAAAAGAAATGCTCTCCAGACG
Organism: Protopterus annectens; assembly: GCF_019279795.1. NCBI lineage: Eukaryota > Metazoa > Chordata > Ceratodontiformes > Protopteridae > Protopterus > Protopterus annectens. The sequence continues at coordinate 698,291,906 of NC_056729.1, read as the reverse complement.
TGAGCAAGAAGGAAAGATCTTGTCTGCTATGGCAAAAATAAGAGACATGCTGTCCAGTAGTGAGAAAGAAGGGAATACCTTGTCTGTTGTTGGGATCTGTTTTTCTGCTCCTCAAAGGCCTTTTTCCTGGAATCAATGAGGAGGTAGAATGATGTGGTTCCACAAATCCCTGGGTCCTTCCAAGACTCATGAGGAATAGTCCTCCCAGTGAAAAAGAGGTGAACTCTTGACAGAAAATGCCACCTCCATGGCAGAGGTGGCCTGCAGAATAAGAAGTTATGTTCTTATCATAATGTTACATCTGTGTTGCCAATCTTCATTTATCCTTGACCTTTGGGATTCAGTTCCAATTCTCTGAACTGGCTCAGCCATTATAACAGCTCATGCAAGCCAAAAACTCTCAAGCTAATTCTCTACCCAGAACACCCCTCTCCAGATTACCTCAGATCAAGTTTGCAGCTACACAGGAAGACAGAAGAATAACTATATAGAAATGAAGAGGCTATGTCCACGGTCATACCTGATAAAATAATCAGGACAACTTTCCCATTCTCCAAAGAGTCTGCAGGACGGGGAAGGAGGGTGGGGTGCCAAGGATAAATGAAGATCAACAACACAGATGGAGTGTTATGGTAAGAACATAACTTTTTAATCTGATGTTGTCAATCTTCATTCATCCTTGATGTATGGAACAGAGTCCCCAGCTACTTAGATTTTGGAAGGTCTTATGTAAGGATATTCCTGAGAACCACAGAGCCAAAAGACGTTCTTCATTTGGTGACCAGATCCAATTTGTAATGAGTGACTAAGGTATGCGGAGTAGCCCAAATTGCTGCTGTGTGTATTTCATCCATGGAAGCCTTAGAATGGAAAACAGCAGATGTGGCTATTATCCTAGTAGAATGCGGTTTCACTGGTGCTGTTAACTGGAGATTCTTTTTATTGTAGATGAAAGTAATGCAGTCTCTTAACCACCTTGACAAAGTGACTTTTGAACCAGATTTCCCCAGAGATGGACCAGAGAAAGACAAATAATTTGTCCAGTTTTCTAAATTCTTTAGTTCTACTGAGGTAGAAATGCAATTGCGTGTGAACATCTAGCAAATGTAAGCAATATTCACCTTTGTTGGAAAAATTTGGAATAAAAACAGGTAAGTCAATGGATTGATTAATATTAGTTTCTGAGACCACCTTTTGAAGAAGTGATGGGTTGGCTCTTAGTGAAGCCCTGTCCTTATGAAAAACTAAATATGGAAGTTTGGAAGATACTACATGTATTGAAGAAATTCTTCTGGCGGAAGTAATGGCTATCAGAAAAATGGTCTGCAATGAAAGAAACCTTAAGTGACAGCCATCTTTTTAAAGGAGGAAAGGACCAAAGACTGCAGAACCATAGTCAGATCCCAAGGAGGCAGAGGATCTTTATAAGGCGGTTTCAACCGCAAGGTTCCTTTCATGAACACATTACACAATCTATGGGAAATTAGCAAATGGTCTTCAAAGCCATTGTGGAAATTGGAAATAGCAGCTAGTTGGACTTTAATAGAAGAAGCACAGGCACCTTCTCTTTGAAAAGCGTAGCTAAAAATTCTAGTAACTTTTCAAATGGTGTGGAGAAGGGATTAAGACCATTATTGTGCGCCCAAATAGAAAATCTTTTCCACTTGCTGTGGTAAAGTTTCATGTTGGAAGGTTTATAAGAAGCATATAAATTTTTTTGGACTGGAGACAAAAAAAGAAGTTATGTACTCACCATAACGTTCCATGTGAGTTGTTCCAACTTGCCTTCATTCTTCACTGATGGGTTCGGAGCCAATCCTCGGCTCCGACACGGCCGACTAATAAGCTCAAAGTTTTCCAGTAGCTCGAGACCCAACCCCTTATCCCACAATGCACTGCTGGAATTACCTCAGATCTTGCTTGCTGCGTACCATATAGAGATACAATAATTATACTGCCTAGAAATGAAGACACATTGAAAAACCAGGATGAAGACAGCCTCCAGGTCAACTGCCAGCCAGAAGGGGGAAGAAAAGAGGGATGTGGGAATGAAGGCGAGATGGAACATCTCACATGGAACGTTACGGTGAGCACATGAAAGACCATATAAGGAGGCTTGATGGATAGGGCTTAGAGCTCTGACACTCTGCGGGCTGAAATGATGGCTACTAGGAAGATAGTTTTCCATGATAGAAATTTTAGCTCACAAGATGATGCAGGCTCAAAAGGAGGAAGAATGATGTGAGAAAAAATACAATTCAAATTCCAGGGAGAATAAGGAGTCTTCACTGGAGGCCTCGTGTGAAAGGAACCTTTTAGAAAAGCTTTAGACAATTGGTGAGCCATAATATTCAACCCATCGATCCCTAGTTGGAAATTAGATGTAGCAGCTAGTTGTACCCGCACAGTAGCAGCCACTGCTCCTTTGTTGAAAATTTCTGTCAAGAATTGTAAAATAGAAGATAATGGCGCTTGGTAAGGGTCAATATTATGGGAGGAAGCCCAAATGGAAAATCTCTTCCACTTACTATGATACAATTTTCTAGTGGAAGGCTTATGAGAAGCCAACAAAATTTGACTAGTGTCATGGAAAAGATTATAAAGCCTGGCTATGCGGGGAATTGGAGCAGCCAAGCAGTTAGCTTCTGTGTCTGCAATGATGGATGAAGATCCCCTGACGGATGTGTCAATAAGTCCGGAACTGGGTCCAGGATCCATGGGACTTCCAGAATGTGATGGTAAAGAAACGGAAATTAAATCTGCCGAGGCCAAAGAGGGGCTATAAGGATAACTGTACGTCCCAACGACTTTGCTTTCTGTAAAAATCTGGGTATCAGAGGAATTGGGGGAAATGCGTTGAGGAGACCCGGGGGCCAATCGTGGACAAGGGCATCCCTCGGGGACTTACTTGGCGGGGGAATCAGGGCAAAGTAGCTTCTGCATTTGTTGTTGATATGACTGGCAAACAGGTCACAGGAAGACTGGCCCCATTTGCGGAAAATCCTGCCTGCAATCTCTTGTTTGAGGGACCATTCGTGGGGCAATAAAATTGCCCTGCTCAGTTTGTCCACTATGACTTTGGATTTGCCCGGGATGTGCGTTGCTAACAGAAAGCGCTGGGATGACACTGCCAACTGTCATACTCTGAGGGTTTCTGGGCAAAGGGGGTAAGACTTGGTCCCGCCTTGCTTGCTCAGGTACTAGACCACTGACATGTTGTCTGTCTGTATTGAAATTGTCTCTAGAGGAAGGGAGTCCTGAAAGTATTGCAACGCTAGAAGTACTGCTCTCATCTCCAGGACATTGATATGCAGATGTGATTCTTGATCTGTCCATGTGCCTTGGGCAGTCTTTCCCTGAAAATGCCCCCCCCACACACACACACCCTATTAGGGAAGCGTCCATGGTCACAGTGGCAACTGGAGGGGGATAGCATGAAGGGACATCCTATTGTGACATGAAGAGACTTCAACCACCACTGAAGGTCCTTCTTGCAGGAATTCGTTATCAGGACTGTGTGATTCATTGGAAGTCCTTGGTAAGACCATTGCGTGAATAGGAGCCATTGAAGGATCCTCATATGCATCTTTGCTAACGGGATTGCCAAGATTGCTGCTGCCATCAATCCTAGTACTTTCAATACCTCTGCAGCTGGTGCTCTGTTCTTTGATACCAAGGATGTGATTTGTTGGCGAAGAATACAAACCCTTTCTGGTGGATGAAGAGTGGTGGTTGACGTGTCTAATTCTGTCCCTATAAAAACTATATGCTGCAATGGCAACAAGGCAGACTTTTCAAAGTTGACTGTAATGCCTAGCCGATTGCAGAGTGTCAGAGTAGCCTCTCTCGCTTGAAGAAGTTGATGCCTGGTGGTGGTGGTAAGGAGCCAATCGTCCAAGTACGGAAACACCTGGAATCTTAGATGCCTCAAGTGAGTCATGACTACTGTCATGCACTTGGTGAACACTCTGGGGACTGTAGTGAGACCAAAGTGCAGAGCTCGGAATCAATAATGATTGGCTCACAGCTGGAAATGCAGGTGATTCCTGGATGGTCTGGCCATCTTTATGTGGTAGTATGCATCCTTGAGATTGATCAAGCACATCTAATTGTCTTTCCCTAAAATGGGAAGTATGGACTGTAGCGTGACCATTCGGAACTTCATCTGCTGAGATCCAAAATGGGTCTCCAGTCCCCTGTTTTCTTTGGAACCAAAAAGAATCTTGAGTAAGTTCCGAATCCTGTTCGGACTGCCGGGATTGGCTGGATGACTTTTTTTCTAGCAATCAGCGTACTTCTATTGTTGCTTGTTCCCTATGACTGGGTGGAACGTCTAGGATTTTTTGTTGACGGGGATGGGCTGGGTGGAGAACGGTATGAAATGCCTTCTGAAAATGATACTTTGTACCCAATTGTCATTTGTTATGTCTAGCCAGGCTTCTGGGTACAATGACAAGTGACCCCCTACTCTCTCCACAGTAGGACAGCCAGGCCTCCCTTCAGGAGCGCTGGTAGGACTGACCACAGAAGTGATCTCTGTCACCCTGGTGTTGCGGACTCCCTCTGCCATGAGGGCAGCGTCTTCCATTGTAACCCCCTCCTCTGCCTCTGGAGGGGGGCTCTCCACGTGTGTCTTAAAAGGCTCCTTGGGCTTTCTGGAACCACATCTTTCCTCCCCTCTGACCCTTGGACTGCCAATCACCCCTCTACCTAAGAATTTCAAGAATCTCCACAAAGGAGATGTCCTCAGAGGGGTATCTAGGGGACGCTTCTGATTCATCCAAGTCAGTGTCTGATGTCAGAGACTCCTGTGGGGAGTCCAAATGCCTCCTCTTGCATAATCTCTTCCTGGGGACTTCTTTAGGGGGAACTTCTGGAGAGGTCTCAGAAGAGCAGGGAGTGTCCTGTTGGGCTACCTGAGGCTCTGGGTCTCTATGCTTGGGATAACCGGAGGAAATAGAAACTGACACAGGCACTTTAGAGTATGAAGACACCAGACCTTGAGATGAGGAAGTCTTAGGAGACAACACTCGCCTCATGGCTTTGAATGCACCATGGCTTCAATGAGAAGGAGTCGACGGATCAGGAGGAGCCGCGATCCCCTCCCGCGCCGTGGGCTCCGAGCCCGAGGTAGGAGCTGAGCTCACCTGAGCCGAAGCTCTGAGAGGAAGAGTCAGCACCGACAAGTCAGTGAGACTAGTCTCCCGTAACCCGATCGGAGAGTGTCAGCTCCTAGAGTCCCCAGTCGGCGCCGAGGACGTCCGAGCAGATGGAGCCAACGACACTGGAGTAGGTGTCGGCTCCAAGGGATCCACAATCATTAGAATGGCCCCCTCCGGCTCCAAAGGTCCAGTATGGCTCGGAGGAGGAGCAGACAATTCAGGAGTAATGGTCTTCGGCTCCGACGGTTAGGTCTGAGCCAACAGCAATTTAGCTAGGCCTGTTGCCTTTAAGAGTTTCTGAACCAGCCGGTCCATATTCAGATCAGACAGGCCGACCGAAGACCTGGAGGAGTGAACAGATGGAGCCGACTGGAGAAGTAGAGAAGGAGGTTTTTTGGCAACCGGTTCCAGAGCAGTGTCCCGGGTCCAAAAGGAACAGACTGTCGGCTCCGAATTCAGTGGAGCCAAAGTCACTTTCCAGCTTTTTCCCTTTCTTTGTCTTGGATTCTGAGGAAGATTTGGACGATTTGTGGCCCCATCCTAGTCAGACAGTGCCTCTGAAAAGGGGTGTTTAATAATACCCCTGACAATTAACTTCCTCCTCCTTAATGCAAGCACTCGAGTAGAAAAGGAGTGGCAGACACTACATGACTCCTGCAAGTGCACCTCACCCAAACAGGACACACACAGCACATGGGCATCCATAACGGACATCTTTTGTCCACAGTCTGGGCACTTTTTGAACCCAGACTTTTGATGCTTTTCCTTTTCCTCAGACATAGCATTAACTACTTGAAAAACAATTCACAAGATCAAAAAAGAAAAAACACATTATTTAACTATATAAGATAGTTTAACTTAGAGAGGATTACTCTAATTAACTACAAACAGAAATGCAAAAAGACAGCACAAACAGCCCAAAAAGGCAACTAGTAACAAGAGTAATCCAATATGAAAAAACCCAAAAAGAGCAACTCTAATCTAACAAGCTGTAAGAAAAGGCCCAAGGCCAAGAGGCCGAAGGCAATCAGTAGAGATTTATGGGGAAAGGGGGAAAACAGAAAAAAAAAATCTGCTAACTAGATAATAATATATAATTATAATAGTAGATAGATAAAATTCAAAAAGAAAAACTTGCTGAAAAGTTGAAAATTCCCACAACAGTCTCGAGCAATGCTGGAAACCAAGAGATCCGTGCCACGGTAAACTAGATCTGAGGTAATTCCAGCAGTGCATTGTGGGACAAGGGGTTGGGTCTCTAGCTAATGGAAAACTTTGAGCTTGCTAGTCAGCCGTGTCGGAGCCGATCGGCTCCAAACCCATCAGTGAAGAATGAACGGCGAGTTGGAACGACTCACATGGAACGTTATGGTGAGTACATAACTTCTTTTTTCGTCTCCAGTCCAAAAAATTTTATTGGCTTCTTATAAACCTTCCAACATGAAACTTTACCACAGCAACAGCAGAACAGCGACATTGAACAACTTCACATACGTTTTTCTGCCTGCCGATTAATGGGATTGGAGAAACCAAGCTGTACGCTTGAAGTTCTAAAAATTGGGGGCCACCAGCCCATGTGGGTGAGACAGTAGATCCGGAACTGGGTCCAGAGTCCATGGACAGTGAATTAGATGAGGCCACAGAAAGGGGAACCAGACCTGTTGAGGCCAAAAGGGGGTAATCAGGATCACCTTGCTCTTCACCTGATGGCTTTCTTTAAGAACAGGGGAATCAGTGGAAAGGGGACAAGGCACAGAGTAGACCCTAGGGCCAATTGTGAAAGACAGTGTCTCTCAGGGACTCCCCTTGTGGGGAATTAGGGCAAAGTAGCTGCTGCACTTGTTATTTAGGGGAGATGCAAACAGGTCACAGCAAGGCTGGCCCTAGCGATGAAAAATCTCCTCCGCCACTCTGGGATTGAGAGACCACTCGTGAGGCAGGCGAATGCATCTGCTCAACTTGTCCACTATCAAGTTTGAGCTCCATGGGATGTGTGTTGCTATCAGAAAACGGTTGGAAGAAATCACCCACTGCCACACTATGAGAGCTTCTCGACATAGGGGCTAAGATCTGGTTCCGCCTCGTTTGTTGATGTACTAGACGACGGACATATTGCCTGACTGAATCACAGTTGTTCCTGGGGGAAGGGTATTTTGGAAGGCTCGCAACACTAAGAGCACTGCTATCAATTTCAGAACATTGATATGTAAATTGGTCTCTATCAGGGACCAAGAGCTTTGGACTGTTCTGCCCAGATAATGCCCCCCACCCCATCTGGGAGATGTCCGCGATCACCATGGCCTTGGGCTGATGTGGAACAAAGGGACAGCCTAAGAGAATTTCCTCAGATTCCATGCACCAGGGCAAGTCCTTCTTGCAACAACTGGTGATTAAAATGGGATGCTTCAATGGATGGGTCAGGCTGGACCACTGGGATGCCAAAAGCCAATGTAGTTGTCTCATATTAAGTCTTGCAAGTGGAACTAAGGTGATGGCTGCTGCCATGGACCCTAGAGCTTGAAGAAATAAAAGAGTAGGTACCTTGTCGATGGAGAGAATGGCTTGTACTTGGCATCTTATCTTCTGTAGCCTGTGTAGAGGAAGGGAAGCTGTACAAATGGTGGTATTTAAGCAGGCTCCTATGAACTCTAAATCTTGAGTTGGGCTTAGTTGGGATTCAGATTGATTTACTGTATTACCCAGATGAGCAAAAAGGCATAGAACAAAATCTGTTGCTTGAAGCAGTAAATGCCTGATGGGAGAGGTGATGAGCCAGTCATTTAGATAAGAAAACACCCAGAATCCGTGCAGTCTCAAGTGAGCTGTCACTGCTGCCAAACACTTAGTGAACATCCTGGGGGGTTGTGGTGAGGCCAAAGGGAAGGACCCTGAACTGATAGTGGCTGGCTTCCAGCCGGAAGTGGAGAAACCTCCTGGATCGTCTGTCCATTAAAATGTGGTAGTACGCATCCTTGAGGTCTATTGAGCACATCCAGTCGTTCTCCCGCAAGAGGGGGAGAATGGATTGAAGAGTGATGATTCGGAATTTCTCCTTGGTTACCGACAGGTTCAAGAGGGAAAGGTCTAGAATTGGTCTCAAGTCCCTCGTCTTTTTTGGCACCAGAAAGAACCTGGAGTAAAACCCTAATCCGAGCTGGTCTGGGGGGACGGGTTGGAGGGCTCTTTTTTCTAGCAGCTGCTGGATTTCTGCGGCTGCAGCCTCCCTCTGACCAGGTGGTACATCGGGGAGGTTCCTGAGTCTGGGGACATGTTGCATTGGGATTTTCTAACCTCTGGATATGATCCGAAGCACCCAGCGGTCTGACGTGATGGACTCCCATGCCACCAGATGCCTCGAGAAACGCCCCCCGACTGCCTCCAGAGTGGAGTAGTTGGGCAACCCTTCAGGGCTGTTGCGTGGGCCGATCAGAGAAAGATTCTCTGGACCCAAAGTTTCTCGGGGCCCCTCTGCCTCTAGGACGGCATCCTCCCTGTCCTCCTCTGCCACGGAAGGACTGGTTATACGGAGCAGGTTGGGAATGTTGCGATTTCCGGAACCACATCTTCTTCTGTCCCTTTTGGTTCTTGGAGAAGGACCTCTGGGGAGCAGAGAAGCGGACTCCGACAGCAGACAACGTCTTCCCGTCCTTCTCGCTCTGGACAAGTGTCTCACGAATGGTCTTTCCAAACAAGGCAGAACCATCAAAGGGGGCATTCGCAAAGGATGCCTTAAAGGGCTCTGCGAAGTCACAATGTCGGAGCCAAGCCTGGTGTCTCATAACTAGGCCCGCTCTGCTAGCTCTAGCGGCTCCCTCAGTTGCGTGAGACAACAGCCGCATAGAGGTATTGGAAATAGATCTTAGAGTGGCCATACGAGTGGAGTAAAACTGCTTGTCCTCCGCCGACATGGACTCTGGGGGGGAAGCAGCGTATTCTTTAATAAGATCTCGCTGCATCCTGATGACTTGTGCCATGTAGTTCAGGGACCTTACTGAGAAGGTCGCTGAACTAAATACCCGCTTCCCAAGGCGATCCATCGAGTGGGACTCCTTGCTCGGTGGATGGACCGAGGGGCTCTCCTGAGCTAGTTCCCTCTTAGTGGCTGCCGCCATCAACATGGCATCTACGGGGGACCCTTGCTCCAGTGGGACCGGTCTGCAGGGGGGCTCAAAATCCTATCCAGGCGTTTAGGGACTGGCTCCACAGTGTCCGGCTCCTTCCACGCCCTGGTGGTAACAAGGTCCACCAGGGGTTCGGCCGGAGGGGACACCCAAAAGGTAGACGGGCCTGCTTCGAATGCCTCCAGAAACACGGACTCGTCGAAGGAAGCCTTGGGGGCAGACCACCCCCCCCCGATCCTGAGCATTTCCATGATGTCTCCAAAGGAGACATCCTCAGGGGGTGACCTTGGGGAGCCTTCCCCTTCATCCAAGTCCGTGTCCTCTGTTAAGGACTCGGGGGAGTCCATGTGCCTCCTCTTACACTTATGCTTGTGAGGCACTTCCTCGAGGGGGGGCTGTCCGAGGAGGTCTCACCAGCAATGTCCTGTTCCAAAGGAACAACCTGGGACATCGAAGCAGGCTGTCCCTGTGGCTGGGTGATGGAAGCCTGACCCAGCAGAGAGGGAGTGCACGGTGGAGCCGAGACAAGGGCCAGGGGTCCGGATGCTCTCGACAGAGCCCTCTCCACTACATCAAAGGCCGAGGGAGATCTGCTCTCCCTGGGCTCCGAAAGCCAACTCCCACTCGGATCCGATGAAGGGATCGGAACCAGCGCCGAGACCGTCGTATCCGAGGGACCAGTGTGCTCCGACCTGGATGGAGCCGAAGGCACACTGAATCCCTCGGATCCGAAGCTCGGGCCACGGCTCCGAGAGGTCGGATCGACAGACTCGAGGGCAGGGTCGGATCAGAAGTACCCAGTACTGTCGGCGCCGACCCATCCCTGGCTCCCACGCTGCCCGGCTCCAAGCGCTCCGAACCCGGGAAGCGGGTCGGAGAAGGAGCTATCGGAGCAAAAAAGGGTGTCGACCCCCCCCCCCCGAAGGGGGGGAGGCAGGAGCACTCCCATCTGCAGCTGGGCCTGGATGAACCTTCTCATCATCCGGTCCGAGTCTGCATCAGACAGGCTGTAGGTGGATCTCGACGAGGCCGCCGAGGCAGGCCTGGAATGCCGCCTCGATGACCTTGACGGAGATCGGGTCTCCTCCTCCTCGGGTCCCGGGGAGAAGCAAGGTGATCGGAGCCGAGGAGGAGGAGACCTGGAAGCCGTGGAGGGAGAAGTCCGCTTAGCTGGGGGGCCCAAAGCGGAGGCCTCGGCCCACCGCTTGTGGTGCTTCTCCCACCGTTTCTCCCTCCTGGCCTCCCTGTCCTCCGGCGCCTTAGTGGGAGTTTGAATCCCGGCCGGGGTAAGGGGGGCAGGAGTGGCCACCACCACAGGCTGAGGAGGTGCCACGGGAGTAACGGAGGCCGAAGCCGAATCTGGGGGCAAAAGTCCCGCCAGGACCAGCTTCAACCTCCACTCCTTCAATGCCCTGGGGTTGAACGCTGCACAAATGGTACATCCCGAGGACAGATGTTCAACTCCAAGGCACCGAGCACACCGAGTGTGGCCATCTGCCGGAGAGAGCTTATGGCCACACTCGGTGCACTTGGAGAAGATGGGTTTTGGGGCCTCTGCCATGATAACCCAAACTAAATAAAACTACACAAGCACGCTAGGCCCCAAACGCAAGCAACACTCACACACACACTAATGACCAGCAAGAGGAGTGTTAACTCTAAAAATTTAAGAATTAACAAAAAAAAAGGAAACCTAACACACACACACTGTTTAAATAATGAAAATTATACTAATCTGACCAGAAACAGAGTCACTTATCTGAAAAATGCCAGGAGCTCGATATCCAGCTGTCACACCTAAAAGCGGCAAACTAGATCTGAGGTCATTTGGGGTTGACAGGGGATTATGGGTGAGGGAAGGAGCTAGGAGCTCGGATCCATAGCTGTATAATAAGTTGCCGGCTCGGATCCGATATCGGATCCAAGACCCACAGGTTGCTGACAAATGAAGTCCCTACTCCAGATCAAAAGTTATGTACCTATAATAAATAACAAGACATCTCTGGTTTCATCGTTCCTCAACCACTGGGTTCTGGACTGGACCTCAGATCTGACTTTGGTCACTTCTCAGACTTTGGATCTGTAACTCAAGCTCTTCCCCTTATCCCTCTACCAAGCCCCAAATTATCTCAGATTGGCTTTGCCCCTTAATAATCAGTACAAAGGAAAGATAACAGACCCACAAAAGTAGTAGAATCATGACAGTAAAGGTATCTGAAGATTAGAGAGGGAAGAAAGCCAAGTGGATATATCTCTAGGTCACACTAGGAAGCCATAGTAATACTTTATACCAAAGGAAGTGGAAAGGAGAGAGGGTAGGTTGAGGAAGGATGAAAACAAATAACACAGATGCATTGTTACGGTAAGTACATAATTAGAAGTTATGTACTCACCATAACGTTCCATCTGAGTAGGTGTATTCATTTGTCTGCAACCTGTGGGTTATGGATCCGATATCGGATCCGAACCGGCATGGTTTTCCAGCTATGGATCCAAGCTCTCATCTCCTCCCCTCACCCATAATGCCCTGCTCTACCCTCATGACCTCAGATCGAGTTTGCCAAAGCAACAACACCCTAAAAAGGGTAACATAGAATATGCAGGAAACTGAAAGGCCAGGGGGATAGGAGGGCGGGATGGTTGCAGACAAATGAATACACCTACTCAGATGGAACGTTATGGTGAGTACATAACTTCTAAATCTGAAGTAGGATATTCATTGTCTGCAACCTGTGGGACAGAGTCCCCAGCTACCTGAATCTTGGGGCCATCATGGAAGGATATTCCGGAGCACCGAGCCAAAGGATGCTCTACCCCTAGATGCAAGATCCAACTTATAGTGGGAAATAACGTATGAGATGAAGCCCACGTGGCTGCTGCACAAATATCATCTAGAGGAATCCTAGCCTTGAAGGCTGCCGAGGTAGATACTGACCGGGTTGAATGGGCATGAACACCCTCCGGTGCGGGCCTTCCTGAAGCTTGATAAGCCAATAAAATGCACTGTGAAATCCAGCGGACAGAGAAACTTTAGAGATTGGCTTGCCCAAATTGAATTTTGCAAAGGAAATAAACAGCTGGTCGGATTGCCTATGACCAGCTGTCCTGTTCAGATAAAATCTAAGTTGCCTGTGAACATCTAGTGAATGTAGCTTATATTCACCTTTGTTTTCATATTTAGGGAAGAAAACAGGGAGGTTAATGGACTGATTGATGTTTGCTTCAGAAGCGATTTTAGGAAGAAAGGACGGGTTGGTCCTGAGGGAGACACGGTCCGGATGAAATACCAAGTAAGGAGGTTTAGCTGATAATGCTTGAAGTTCAGAAACTCTCTTGGCGATGTAATGGCTACCAAAAGGCTGTCTTGTAGGACAAGAATTTGAGATCCACCGTGGCAGCTGGCTCGAAGGAGGCGGTCAAGGCCTGTAGGACCAGAGAGAGGTCCCAAGGAGGAACTGCTTGTTTTATAGGGGCCTGAGAAGAAAAGTACCTTTAAGAAAATTTTACACAATTTGGCTGACATAAGAGGATTAGAGTCATGGCCAATGTGATAGTGAGAAATTACGCCAGTTGTACTTTGACTGTGGAACTGCTGGCACCATCGTTAAAGAGTGGTTAGAAAGTCAAGCACTAAAGGAAGAGGAACCGTGAAGGGATTCAGGCCTTGCCGCTCCGCCCACAAAGAAAGCGTTTCCACTTGCTTGGTAAACCTTTCTAGTGGATGGTTTATGAGCTGCCACCAAAATTGCCTTAACGGTGATGAAATACCGAGTCCTAATCAAGAGTGGAACTGGAGCAGCCAAGCGGTCAGCTTCAGGTTGTCCAGATTCGAGGAGGAATGCAGGATGGATGGGATATCAGATCCGGGATGGGATCTAGAATCCAAGGAGGATTCACCGAGTGAGACCTTAGGAAGGGGAACCAGATCTGTCGAGGCCAGAATGGAGCAATGAGAATCATTCTGCAACCCACCCGAGAGGCTTTCTGAAGAACTTGGAGCATCAGAGGCAAGGGTGGATAGGCATACAGAAGACCGGGTGGCCAAGCATGCACCAGGCGTCTCTTGGGGTACCTCCGGGAGGTATTAGGCGAAAAAACTGTCGCACTTGGTGTTTGAGGGAGAAGCAAAAGATCGCATGAAGGGTTCCCCACCGTGCGAATATGTTCGCTACTTGACAATTGAGAGACCACTCGTAAGGGGTCAGAATGGTGCGACTGAGCTTGTCCGCTAGGATGTTGGACCGACCGGAATGTGCGTTGCTATTAGAAAGCGATTGGTGGAGATTGCCCATTCCCAAACTCTCATGGCCTCTCGACAAAGAGGGTAAGACCTTGTTCCCCTTGCTTGTTGATGTACCAGACAACAGACATGTTGTCCGATTGAATTGCAATTGTTCCCAAGGGAAGAAAGTCCTGAAGTGCTAGCAACGCTAAGAGCACTGCTCTCATCTCTAGAACATTGATATGCAGTAAGGTCTCTGAATCGTTCCACGTGCCTTGGGCGGTCCGGCCCAAAGTGCCCCCACCCGAGGCGGAGGCGTCCGTGGTCACCGTGGCGAGAGGAGAAGCACAAAATGGGCGGCCTTTGTGGAGATCCGGGGAGTGGAGCCACCACAAGAGGGACCGCTTGCAAGCCTTGCTGATCGCTATGGGATGAAGCATGGGAGAGCAAGGTATGACCACTGTACTAGGCGTCCACTGTAGAATGTGCATATTGAGCCTGGCAAGAGGAAGAAGTGCTATAGCCGATGCCATGGACCCTAGAGCCCTCAGGACCAACTCCGCCGGAACAGAACTTGAATGGAGAATGGCCCGCACCTGGAGCTGCAGATTTAGAACTCTGTCCGCAGTGAGGAAGGCTCGTAAACTCCTTGTGTCTAGCCTGGCCCCTATAAAATCTAAGAGCTGTGTGGGCGCCAGGTTGGATTTCTTTGTATTTATTGTGATGCCCAGAAAGGGAGCAAGATGGAGAAAGGAGTCTCGCCAATAGAAGTAGATGCCTTGTTGGGGTAGAAGCCAGTCGTCCAGGTAGGGAAAGACCTGCACCCCTGAAGCCTCAGGTGGGCGCTACCACTGCTAATACTTTGGTGAACACCCTGGGGGCTGTGGTGAGACCAAAGGGAAGGACCCGGAACTGGTAGTGACTGGCTCCCAGCCGAGGCGGAGAAACCTCCTGGGCGCCTGTCCATCAGGATGTGGTAGTCTGGCGTCCTTGAGGTCTATCGAGCACATCCAGTGATTTTCTCCCAGAAGGGGAGAATAGATTGCAGAGTGACCATTGAATTTTTCTTTGGGGACTGCCAGATTCAAGAGAGAGGTCTAGGATTGGTCTTAGTTCCCCGTCTTTTTGGCACTAAAAGAATCTGGAGTAGAACCCTGATCCGATCTGGTCTGGGGAACGGGCTGGATGGCTCTTTTCTTTAGCAGATGGCCAATTTCTGCCAAAGCGGCCTCCCGTTGACCGGGTGGGTCGTCTGGGAGGGACTTCAACTTTGGAAGGTAAAGGAAAGGAATGCGATATCCTCTGGATATGATTTGGAGAACCCAGCGGTCCGATGTTATGGACTCCCATGCCGCTAGGTGCCCAGCGTCCCGACTGCCTCCAGAGTAGAGCAGTCGGGCAACCTCAGGGTTGCTGCGGGCCGTTCAGAGAAAGGTTCCCTGGACCCGAAGTTTCTGGGAGCCCCTCTGCCTCTAGGGCGGCGTCCTCCCTGTCCTCCTCTGCCACGGAAGGACTGGTTGTCCGGAGCAGGCTGGGACTGCTGCGACTTCGGAACCACATCTTCTTCTGACCCTTTTGGTTCCTAGAATAGGGCCTCTGGGGTGCAGAGAAGCGGATTCGGCGGCAGA
This sequence comes from Protopterus annectens, assembly GCF_019279795.1. Taxonomy (NCBI): domain Eukaryota; kingdom Metazoa; phylum Chordata; order Ceratodontiformes; family Protopteridae; genus Protopterus; species Protopterus annectens. The sequence goes on along the minus strand of NC_056729.1, from coordinate 698,276,773 downwards.
CAGCGTCTTCCGTCCTTTTAGCTCTGGGTCAAGTCTGTGAGCGGTCTTGCCAAACAGAGCAGAACCATCAAAGATGCGTTAACGCGCTTTGAAGGGCTCAGAAAAATGCAGTGGAGCCAGGCCTGGCGTCTAGTGACCAGTCCTGTCCCGCAGCTCTAGCGGCGCCTTCCGTTGCATGGGAGAGTAGCCGCATAGAAGTATTTGTAACTGTCCTAAGAGTGGCCATACGGGTGGAGTGCAGAACTCTGTCCTCCTCCGAAATGGACTCGGGGGATGCAGCGTATTCTTTAATAAGATCTTGCTGCATCCTAATGACATGTGCCAAATAGTTCAGCGCCCTTACTGAGAAGGTGCCGAACTAAACATCCGCTTCCCCAAGCGGTCCATCATCCGAGACTCCTTGCTCGGTGGGTGGACTGAGGGACTCTCCTGAGCCAGTTCCCTCTTTGTGGCCGCCCGTCAACATGGCATCTACGAGGCCCCTTACTCCAATGGGCCCGGTCGGATGGCGGACTAAGGATCCTATCCGGTCTCTTGGGAATTGGCTCCACGGTGTCCGGTTCCTTCCACGCCCTGGTGGTAATAAGGTCCACCAGGGGTCGGCAGAGGACACCCAAGAGGTAGACGGGCCCGTTTCAAATGCCTCCAAGAACACGGACTCGTCCGAGGAAGACTTGGGGCAGACCACCCCCTTATACGGAGCATTTCCATGATGTCTCCAAAGGAGACATCCTCGGGTGACCGTGGGAGCCTTCCCCTTCCTCCAAGTCCGTGTCTTCTGTGAGAGACTCGGGAGTCAATGTGCCTCCTTTTGCACATATGCTTGCGAGGACCTCCTCTGGGGGCTGTCAGAGGAGTCCTCGCAGCAGCAATTTGCTCCATAGGAGCAACTTGGGGCACAGAAGCGGGCTGTCCCAGGGGCGGATGGTGGAAGCCTGGCCCAGTGCAGAGGGGCGGGCGGGCCGGAACAAGTGCCGGGGTCCGGAGACCCTCAACAGAGCCCTCTCCACTACATCAAAAGCCGAAGGAGCCGACCTCGACCAAAGGATCCGACAATGGCTCCCCTCGGATCCGAAGAGTGGACGGGCAGCGCGGCGCTCGGATCCGAAGGACAATGCGCTCCGACACAGGCGGCGCCGAAGGAGCACTGATCCCCGGATCCGAGGCTCGGATCCAGGCTCCGAGGTCGGATCCGGCACTCGAGGCAGGGTCGGATCCAGTACCAAGTACTATCGGCGACCCACCCCGGCTCGAAGCTGCTCGGCTCCAGCTGCTCGAACACGGATAGCGGGTCGGAGAAGGAGCAATAGGCTTAAAAAGGGTGTTGAGCTCCCCAGAGGAGGCAAACACTCCCATCTGCATCTGGGCCTGGATGAACCTTCTCATCATCCGGTCCAGATCAGCATCAGAAAGGCTATGTAGATCTCGGCGAGGCTACCGAGGTAGGCCTGGAGTGCCTCCTCGATAGCCTCGGCGGAGATCGGGTCTCCTCCTCCTCAGGACCCGGTGAAAAGCACACAGGGGACCGGGGCCGAGAAGGAGGAGACCGAGCAGGCAGGGGGAGAAGCCAGCTTGGCTGGCGGGGCGAAACAGAGGTCTCGGCCCGCCGCTTGTGCTTCTCCCTCCGGTCCTTTCTAGCATCCCTCTCCTCTCCAGAACGGGAGGTTGAGTCCCAGGAGCAGGAGGGTGCCACAGGGGAACAACCGTAGCCACAGTTGTTCCCGAGGCGGAGGCGGAGCCGAGTCTGGCGGTAAAGACCCGCCAAGACAAGCTTGGACCTCCGCTCCCTCAGTGCCCTGGGGTTGAACCCTGCACAAATGGAGCAACCAGATGTGAGGTGTTCAACCCCGAGACACTAACACACCGAGTGTGGCCATCAGCGGTGAGAGCTTATGGCCACACTCGAGCATTGAGAAAATAGATTTGGGCTGATCAGCCATTCAAATCTATAAAGCTACTAAAAGTAACTTAAACAAATATAGACACACAGGCCCAACACACACACTCTACGCAACAGCGAGGGAGGAAAAAAATTACTTAATTTAACTCAAACTAAAACTATCAAAGGAAACCTAAACTTTCACACAGAAATACACAAAAAACTTTAAATTTTCTGTTTTAACAGGTAAGAAATAACCACTTAGCTGAGAGCTATGAATACAAATCCAGTCACCAGCGCGGCAAACGAGATCTGAGGTCATGAGGGTAGAGCAGGGCATTATGGGTGAGGGGAGGAGCTGAGAGCTTGGATCCATAGCTGGAAAACCATGCCGGTTCGGATCCGATATCGGATCCATAACCCACAGGTTGCAGACAAATGAATATCCTACTTCAGATCTTCTGTATCTGATGTTGGCTTTTTCATCTGTTCCTCAACCTTTGGGACAGAGTGCCTAGCTAGTATAACCCTAGGGTGGTTTCATGGAAGGATATACCACAGTACTGCAGAACCAAATGCTGCCATGTTCCTAGAAAAGATATCCAATTTGTAATGACCTATGAGGTACGAGCAATGGACCAGGTAGCATCAGTGCAAATATCATCTATAGGATAGGAAGGCAGAAGAAGTGGAAACTGATCTTGTGTAATGAACTCATGGTGGGGTTTTTTTTGCTGGGACAAACCTTTTTGGTTATACACATAAGAAAATAATCAGAGGCATCAAGCTAAAGTGACCTTTGACACAGATTACCATAATTTAGCTCTTGAAAAGGAAATAAACAACTGATCAAATATCCTGAAACTTTTTGTTCTCTGGAGATAAAATCTCAGTAGTCTGTGCACATCCAATAAATGAAGCATTATATTCTCATTAAAAGAAAAATTTTGGAGAGAAAAAGTACAGTTTTGTACCTACCATAAATGTAGATGTCCGATAGGCATGCATCTGCAGTCATCACATATGGGTTGTCCTGCCTCAGGCAGCCCTTCGGTCGGCCGGATTCCAAAGTCTGGGTCCGGCGTCAGCTGATGTCACCCCTTCCTCGGCGTCAGAGCGCCTGGGGTATAAAAGCGTCAGCCGACGCCATCTTCCTCAGTGTTTCTTGCCCCAGATGCCAGGTGCCCTCAAAGGAAGGCTAAATTTGGATAAATGCAATAAATTCCAAACATGCACAGAAATATATATATATATATATATATATATATATATATATATATATATATATATATATATAACAAATACACCATAATAGATAACCCCAGCTAGCTATGAGAGGAAAAGTACCCAATAAATCCCAAAGGGAAGGAGGAGGTGAAAACCTGACTGCAGATGCATACCTATCGGACATCTACATTTATGGTAGGTACAAAACTGTACTATGTCCTTCAAGGATGCATCTGCAGTCATCACATATGGGTACAATACCATAGCCAATCTGCGGCTGGAGGATCTATGTAAAGGATGGTGTAGCTAAAATGCCCTGCAGGACTGCCGTAGCAAAGCCTGCTCTGGATCTGGAATATAAAGGTAAATTGTAATGCTTGGAAAATGTATGCACGGAGCTCCATGTAGCAGCTTCTAAAATGTCCTTGGTAGCCACCCCTCTTAAGAAGGCTGTGGAGGTGGCTGTGGCTCTGGTGGAATGAGGTCTAATGTTAGCTGGCACAGTTTTTCCATGGAAGGAATAACAGAAACGAATGCAATTCCCTATCCATTTTGAAATTGTCTGTTTGGAAATTGCTTTTCCTTGTGCACCAGCAGCATATGCTACCAACAGCTGGTCAGTTTTTCTGTAGCTTTTCGTTCTGTATAAAGTAGTAGCGCAACTGTCTGTGTATGTCCAGAGTGTGCAGAAGTTTCTCCCCTTTGTTTTGTGGATTTGGAAAGAAGGTAGGCAGGTGAATAGCTTGGTCTATTGAGACCCTGGATACCACCTTTGGCATAAATGAAGGATTGGTTCTCAATGAGACTCTGTCCTGATGAAAAATAAGAAATGGCTGTACTGCCATGAGGGCCTGTAACTCAAATACTCTTCTTGCTGAGGTTATGGCCAGAAGGAAGGCGGTCTTCCAAGACAGGAACTTTTAGTTATGTACTCACCATAACTTCAGATGTTTGGGATCCATCTCGCCTACATTCTGACTGATGGGTTCGGAGCCGATCCCTCGGCTCCGACTCGGCACGCTTATGCCAAAGAGCGAAGTCTCTTATTGGCTGAGCTTACTATATCCCAGGATGCACCACTACCATTCCCCCAGATCTAGTTTGTCCGCATACAAACACATGCCCTGCTTATATAACATCGTCAGATGAAACAAGATGAAACAGTAGAACTCAAAACCGTTCAATCTCTTCTGATCTCCAAGGCAGGGGAAGGAGGGTGGGTATTAGGAATGTAGGCGAGATGGATCCCAAACATCTGAAGTCATGGTGAGTACATAACTAAAAGATGTTATGTGATCTATCTGCCTACATTCTGACTGATGGGACAGCGTCCTAGCACCTGAATCCTGGGTGGCTCACTGGAAAACACTCCTGAGTACCGTGGAACCAAATGATGCTCGTCCTTTAGATGCCACATCCAATTTGTAGTGGGAAATGAAAGTGTGCGGATTGGACCAAGTAGCCGCAGCACAAATTTCTGATATAGCGAGCTTGGAATGAAAAGCTATAGAAGTAGCCATAGCTCTGGTAGAATGAGCTTTGATAGATGTTGTAAGTTGCTTATTCGAAGAAGAATAAGCCTGAGTTATGCAATCTCTGATCCATTTGGAGATAGTAGCTTTTGTGATGGTTTGACCCAATTTATTATCTGAGAAGGACACAAACAACTGGTCTGACTTACGAAGTTGCTGAGTCCTGTCTAAATAGAAGCGTAATTGCCTGTGAACATCCAATTTATGGAGAGTGTATTCCGCTTCATTGGAGAATTTTGGAAGAAAACTGGTAGCTCTAGAGATTGTTGGAGACAGAAACTAGAACAGACCTTTGGAACAAAGGATGGATTAGGTCTAAGTGATACTCTATCCTTGTGGAAAATCAAGTACGGTGGCTTAATAGACAGGGCTTGAAGTTCTGAAACTCTTCTTGCAGAAGTAATTGCAACTAAGAAGGCAGTTTTCCAAGAGAGATATTTTAACTCACATGTAGCAGCCGGTTCGAAAGGGGAAGATGTTAATGCACGAAGCACCAAATCAAGATCCCACGGAGGCGCAGGATGAAAAATTGGGGGTCTTAACAGGCCCGCACCTTTAATGAAAGTTTTGCATAGTCTGCTGCTCATCAATGGAGGATCCGTGGATTCATGGAATTTAGAGATAGCCGCTAGTTGGACTTTAATAGTAGAGACAGAAGATCCTTGATTAAACAGGGATGTTAAGAATTTCAAAACCTCTGGGATAGGAGCAGTGATAGGGTCTAAGCCCTTGAGTTGAGCCCAGATAGCAAACCTCTTCCACTTACTGAGGTACAATTTGTTAGTGGTGGGTTTGTGGGCAGAAGATAAAATGTGAACAACTTCCGGGTCTAGTGTGTGACTTCTGACTAAAGTCGGAAGTGGAGGAGCCAAGCTGTCAATTTCAAAGATCGGAGGGACTGATGCTGATGTCCCGACTGATGAATTAGGTCGGAATTAGGTCTAAGGTCCACGGATCGTCCACCGCATGCTTCTTCAGGTAAGGAAACCATACCTGGCGAGGCCAGTAAGGGCAATCAGTATCATTACCCCAATTGAGAAGCTTTTGAATGACTTTGGAGAAGTGGAATCGGAGGAAAGGCATAAAGTACCCTGTTGGCCAAGGTTGTGCTAGGGCATCCATAGCTGGTACTCCCTGATGTGGGATCAAGGAGAAGAACCTTTGGCACTTGGTGTTTAGTGGAGTTGCAAATAGGTGCAACCGCAGCGTCCCCATCTCCTGAAAACCTGAGCTGCTACTGTTTGGTTTAGAGACCACTCGTGAGGAGAGAGAATTGTCCTGCTCAATTTGTCTGCCAAAATATTTGATCTTCCGGAATGTGGGTCGCTACCAAAAAGCGGTTGGTAGCTACAGCCCATTCCCACACTCTCATGGCCTCTCTGCAAAGGGGGTAGGATCTGGTCCCTCCTTGTTTGTTCAGATACCAGACCACCGACATGTTGTCTGTGTGGATGGCGATGATGCCCTGAGGAAGAAACTTGTGTAAGGCCTGTAGGGAAGAAGTACAGCCCTCATCTCCAACACATTGATGTGGAGAAGAGCTTCGTCTGGAAGCCAGGAGCCCTGAACTAGCCTGCCCAGACAATGCCCCCCCCACCCTATCTGGGAGGCATCTGTCGTCAGGGTAACCAGTGGAGGGAATAACAAAGGGCTTCCATGATTCAGATTGGATGTCTGAAGCCACCAGCGAAGGTCCCGTTTGCATGTTTCCGTAATCATGATGTGATGACTGAGGGGAAGATCCTGAAAGGACCATTGAGTTGACAATAGCCACTGAAGAATCCTCATGTGCAATCTTGCCAGAGGAACTAAAGAACCGTGGCAGACATTGAGCCTAAAACTTGTAGAACCATCCTGGCTGGGGCTTTGGATCTAGATCAGAGCTTGAACTTGGCCCTGTAAAGTTTGGATCCTTTCGGCAGGAAGAAAGACGCATTAATCTTGAGTCTATCTCTGCTCCTATGAACCTTATGCGTTGAGAGGGCAGCAAGACAGACTTTGACCAATTGAATGTAATCCCCAGGGTAATACCCAGGAGATGGTGGCTTTGAGATTGTCCATTAGTAGATGCCTGGTGGTGGCAGTCAGGAGCCAGTCGTCCAGATAGGGAAACACTTGGAATCCAAGACTTCTCAGGTGAGCCGTCACTACTGCCAAACACTTGGTGAACACCCTGGGGGCTGTGGTGAGACCAAAGGGCAGAGCGCAAAATTGGTAATGACTGACTCCCAGGCTGAAGCGCAGATACCTCCTGGACGCCTGATGTATCGGTATGTGATAATAGGCGTCCTTGAGGTCTATGGAGCACATCCAAACATCCTTCTCCAACAATGGGAGAATGGATTGTAACGTGACCATTCGAATTTGGATTTTGGACGGATTGGTTCAGTCTGCTGAGATCAATATTGGTCTCAGGTCCCCTGTCTTTTGGCACTAAAAAGAACCTGGAGTAATTTCCTGATCCGATCTGGTCTGTGGGGACCGGTTGGATGACTCCTTTCTAGCAGCTTTAAAGCTTCTGCCGCTGCCATATCCCTTTGACTACGTGGTGGGCCCGGGATTCTTTTGGGCGGTGGGGTGAGTATGTGAATGGGATGGTGTAACCTCCGGTAATGATCCGAAGCACCCATCTGTCCTGAGTGATTGACTCCCAGGCTTTTAGGTGCTTGGCAAAGCGACACCCGACTGGCTCGAGCAGCACAGCCGGGCAATCCCTCATGGCGTGTGGGAGGCTGAAGAGCCACGAAAGGACTCGCGGTCTCCAGAATTGCGGGGCCCTCTGCCGCCTCTGGGACGGCGTCTCCCTGAAAAATTTCCCGTCCTCTGCCTCTGGAAGGGAATCTTCCTGCTGTTGGGAGAAAAACTTGCGAGATTTTGAACCACATTTCCCCCTCCTTTAGCCTTGGGGTAAGGCCGAAGGGAGTGGAATACGGCACCTCGGCAGATAAAGTTTTCCCTCTTGCTCACAGCGGGTAAGGGTGTCTTTAACCTTGGGTCCAAACAATGAGGACCCATCAAAGGGAGCGTCGAAGGAAGACTTGAAGGCCTCCATGAAGCTGACACAAGCGGAGCCAGGCTTGTCTCAGAGAGCCACGCCTGTGCCTGCGCTCTACCCGCCCCTTCGGCCGCATAGGAAATGAGCCTCATGGACGAGTTAGAAATTGGTAAGGATAGCCAACTGAGAGCTAACCGACTGGGCTAGCTGCTCAGGTAGGTTACCGAGAGGAATCTGACAGCTCCTTGACCAGATCCCTCTGAAGCCTGGTAAAATGTGCCAAATAATTCAGAGACCTTAAAGTAAAGGCGCTGAAGTCAGGGTGCGCTTCCGTACCTGTCCATACTCCTAGACTCCTTATTAGGAGGATGGACGGACGTTGAAGCCTCTGCCACGTCCTGTTGTGTAGCAGATGCCACCACCATGGCATCTACAGCCACGCCTTTAGTGAGGAACTCCTTCTCGGGGAGCAGACAAAAATTTATTTGGACGAGAAGGGACTGGTTCCACGGTATCTGGATGTTCCCACGCCCTTGACAAACTAAATCCAGAAGCTCGTCGAAGGCGGAGACACCCAGGAGGCGGAGGGCTGAGCCCCAAAGGCCTTGAGGAGCACTGACTCGTCAGCAGAGGGGTTTGGATATCCAGCCGCCTCGTTGTTTGAGGATCTCTAAGATGTCTGCAAATGAGACATCATCCGAGGGCGACGGGACCCCTCTGCATCATCAAGATCAGTGTCTGATGTAATAGACTCGGGGAGTCCACGTGCTTCCTCTTGCGATCTCTTCCTTGGGGTTCCTCCGAAGACAACTCGAAGAACCCTCAGGAGGAGGGAACCCCAATGGGGTAACCTCAGGCCCGGGGCTCCGCTGACTACGGACAGGGGAACTGCCAAAGACCCAGTCTCCACGCCCAGGGAAGGTGCTGGTAAAGCCGGAGAGATGGCGAAGAGGACTTGGCCAAGGCACTCCTCATGGCTCTGAAAGCCGGACCCCAGAATCCTGGGAGTGTCCTGTCCCGAGCCGTGATAGCCGACGGAAGTCCCGCAGAAGCACCGAGGGAGGCTCGGAACCGAAAGCATAGGTCCCGAAACATCACCCCGGGTCCAGCCGAAGAAGTCCAGCGTACCAAACTCGGACCCGAAGGCCGGGTTGGAGTAAGGGTCAGAGCCGACCCTAAGATCTCCACCGGCTCCAACAGCACCTGCTCCGGCGGAGCGAAGCAGTCGGAGGAGGAATGGCAATGGGGTGGGCCAGGGTCACCGGCTCCAAACCAACTGGGTCGGAACCGAAACAAATTTTGGAAGACTGGGGACTGGAACAGTCTTTGGAGCACCCTGTCTATATCAGAATCTGACATCCTCGAAGACCGAGAGGAAACAGAGCGGGTTGAGGCCTCTCCAACGGCCCCAAGGGCTAGGGGACCGGCTCGAGGTGACTCAATGAGTATCGGCGCCGAGGAATACACACCAGATTCCATCGGTGCGAGGTGGACTTCGCCGAGGAGGAAGTGTCTGGCGGGCTACCCTTGTCGGCTCCGAGACCAGTGGAGCCGGCGAAGGTGACCCGCCTCGATGCCCCAGCCATCGGCTCCGAAGCCAGAGGAGTCAATACTGGTGGCATCGAGGCAGACCGTTCCGACCTCGGCTCCGAAGTCCTTGGAGCCGAAGGAGAGGCCTGCCTATGTCTCTTAGCGGTCGGATCCGACGGACTGGTCGGAACCGGCGCCCTTTTTCTTTGCGGAGAAGGAGAGGATGCCAAGGCTTCTTCAAAGAAGGTTTAATTAACCCCTTAAGAATCTATTTATTTTTCCTCTCCTGGAGGACCCTTGAGGAAAAAGCGTGACATACGCTGCATGATTCCTGTAAATGTTTTGCACCTATGCAATACACACAGAGAGTGATCGTCCGTGATGGACATTTTGAAACTACATTTTGTACATTTTTAAAGCCGAAGGCCTAGGATTCTGAGACATTATGGAGAGAATTTCAGTAATCTGACAGGAAAAATACAATTACTGATGACACCCTTAAGTATAGGCTTACAGTTATCGCTTAAAAGCAAATGACCGGGAACTTTGAAAACCCTGTAAGAACAAACAGAGCTACAAAAAATTTAAAGCCTTTTCTCTATATGTAAGATATAGGAGGGTTGACTGACGGAAGGCCCTAGATGAAGGGGCCTGCCAAACTCAACCCAATCACACAACAAAAGTCTTCAACAAATCCAACCAATCACACAACAATGAGAAGAATAGCTGTTAAAACAGCTTTTTGAGAGAAAAACAGCAAAAAACTGACAGAAAAAGTTAGTTAAAATAACTACTCAGCTCAGCCAGCTCGAGACCACGTCTTCGCAGGTTAGCGGCAAACGAGATCTGGGGGAATGGTAGTGGTGCATCCTGGGATATAGTAAGCTCAGCCAATAAGAGACTTCGCTCTTTGGCATAAGCGTGCCGGGGAGGGATCGGCTCCGAACCCATCAGTCAGAATGTAGGCGAGATAGGATCACATAACATCTGTAGTTCTGCAGATGCTGCTGGTTCAAAGGGAGGCAGAGTTAGTTTTTCCAACACGAAGTTAAGGTCCCAAGTAGGCACTGGAGGTTTCCTTGGAGGATTGATGTTTTTAATTCCTCTTAGAAACTGGCTTAGGAGAGGATGAGAAAAAACAGGTGGATCAGTATTGTACTCTGCTGAAATTGCTGAAGCATGAATTTTAATGGAAGAGTAAGACAGGCCATTGTGGAGCATTTCTGCCAAGTATTCCAGGATATGTGGCATGTTCATCACTGTCGCATCTAGGCCCTTTGTGGTGTTCCAAATGTGAAATCTTTTCCATTTTGCTGAATATGCCTTTCTTGTGGAAGGCCTGCGAGCTTCCATGATGATATCCTTCACTCTCTTGGATAGCTTATCCTGAGGAGGAGTCAAGGTATTTTCCAGGCTGTTAGTCGCAAGGTTTTCAGGTTGGAATGCAGAGTTTTGTAATTGTGCTGTGTCAGGAGAAGTGGCCATTGAGGAAGAGGCCATGGTTTCGTGTGTGACATGCTCTTTAACAGTGGGTACCAGTGCTGTCTTGGCCAGTCGGAGCTATCAGAATCACTTTTGGCTGCTCTGTCCTGATCTTCAGTAAGACCTTGGTCATTAATGGAAGAGGTGGAAATGCATAAACTGTTAGGGTTCTCCAGCTGAAAGATAGCGTCCACTTTCCATGCTTGTGGGTGGTATGTCCTTGAGCAGAATTTCTTCAGCTGATGATTGTGGGGAGGCAAAAGATCTATGTCTGGCCTTCCCCATGATTGTGTTATCTGTAGGAAGATGTCTGAATGCAACATCCATTCGTGTGCATCCATGATATTTCTGCTTAAGCTGGCCACCAGTATATTGTTCTTTCCTGGCACAAACTGGGATTGCAGGTCTATATTGAGTTTCAAGGAAAGTTCCCATAGATTCATTGCCAGTCTGCAAAGAGGGTAGGAATGGGTGCCTCCTTGCTTGTTTATGTACCACATAACTGTGGTGTTGTCTGTCCTTATTAGCAGGTGGCCTTGATGCAGAAAGAGTTTGAAGGCCTCGATTGCATGTATCACTGCCAGCATTTCCTTTTGGTTTATGTGCATGCGTAGCTCCTTTTGTGACCATAGTCCTTGAATACATCTGCCCTCCATGTGTGCTCCCCAACCGTGGTCTGAAGCGTCCGTTGTAATAGTTTGGCTGGCTATTGGCTTGCTGTAGGGCAGACCCCTGTTTGATTGGCTTGCTTGAGCCCACCACAGAAATTCCTTCATGGAATGAGTGGGATCAAAGTTTCTAAGCTGTGGCTGTGCTGAGTCCATAAACTCCTTAGGTACCATTGTAGTTTCCTCATATGCAGCCTTGCTTGGGGAATGAGAAGAATGCAAGATGCCATGTAACCCAGGGCCTGCAGGATTTTCCTTGCAGTCAGCTGAGTTTGTCTTGTCAGATTCTTGAAGTAATCCGGTAGTTGTCTTTGTTTTTCTTCTGTGAGAAAAGCCATTTGGGTGGTTGTGTCTAAATCCGCACCCAGAAAAGTTATTCTTTGGGATGGAACAAGTCTTGATTTGTGAAAGTTGACTGTATATCCCAATGCCTGCAGTAGGTGGATGGCATAATTCAAGTCCTTTACCAAAGTTTGTTGGCTGTCCACTTGTATAAGGCAGTCGTCCAGATATGGGTATATTTGAATCCCCTGAAGTCTGCAGTGTGCAATTACTGATGCCAGGCATTTCGTGAATATTCTGGGCGCAGTTGATAAGCCAAAGGGCAATGCTGAGAAATGATAATGCTCTGAGCCTGCAAGAAATCTGAGGTGTCTTCTGCAACTTTGTCTGATAGGGACATGCAGGTATGCCTCCTTGAGGTCTAGAGTCACCAGCCAAGACCCCTTGCCCAGCATGGGAAGGAGTTGCTGTAGAGTCAGCATTTTGAATTTTGGCACAATGAGATAAGTATTCAGTGCGGACAAGTCGAGAATAGGCCTCCATTGATTTTCTTTTCTTGGAACAAAGAAAAGTCTGGAATAAAATCCTTGGCCTTGTTCTGAAAGAGGAACCTTTTCTATAGCTTTCATTTGCATTAAGTTGGAGATCTGTTTCAAAGCCTCTGCCCTTTGATTTGGTGGCAGGTATGGCATGCCTTTTCTTTTTGGCAATGTGTGAAAATGGAACCTGTATCCTCTGTCTATTATTTGCAGTGTCCATTTGTCTCTTGTAATAGTGTGCCAATTGTCTGAGAATAAAGAAAGCTTTCCGCCCAAAGGTGCTTCTAATTGAGCCCAGGTTGGCGGAATCAAATCAAAGTCATTGAGTCTGTCCTTGTGCAGCAGTTGTAGGTCCTGCACTACCTCTCTGGTTGGGAGGCTGCCATTGACGCCCTCTGTAGGAGCCTCTAGCTTGCCCTCTACCTCTGGCACGCCTGTTCTTGCCTCTCTGAAATCTTTCTGTGTCTGGAAAGGACCAATTCTTGGCAGGCCAATTTCTGCTGAATCTTGGTGGTTGGACTTGTAGAAAATCTTTAACTGTTTGTACAGATTTTGCCTTTTCCTCAACCTTCTTTAAGACCTCCTGAGCAGTGGAGCCAAATAACTTTTGCTTTTCCAGGGAGCATCCAGAAGCTTAGCTTTAACATGGTCTGGCAGAGATTGTTCCTTCAGCCAAGCATGCCTACGTATGACTGCACCTGTCATAGCTGACCTACATTAAGCTTCCAATGCATCATAACCACATTGTAAGAAATGGTTACTAACCTGCTGGGAGTTATGTACCAGATCCTGTAGTGATTTGCGATCTAGGGGTTCAGGTGAAGACAGTTTCTTATGCAATTCATCTAACAAATACTCTTGGTACTGTATCATATGAAACTGACAATTTAATGCCCTCATAGAAAGAGTAGCAGAAGTATACACTTATTTACCCCATCTCTCTAAAGCCCTGGACTCCCTTTCAGAGGGTGGATTTTTAGAGGTGGCAGCCGCAACCCCTTTAGGGCCCTGGGAAATAGTTTCTGGATCAGCAGAGTGGGCCTTGTAAAGAAAATGATGTGAGTCTGGGACCCTGTAGTACCTATCGGGTTTGACAGGGGCCGGGAAGTGTCAGGGGTTATGCTAGACTCAGAGTACACATCATCAATGACATTCAAAACTGGAGGAATAGCCAAAGGTCTATGCTGAGGTAAATGCAGAAAAGTTCTTAATCTTTTCCTGGAATCAGAAAATTCCTGGCCCTGCCATTTGAAATGCTCTCTCATAGTGTGAAGGGTCTCACCGAAGGATAGCTCTTCAGGAGGGGAGGCCGAGGGGATGGATTCCTCTGCATCAGAATCCTCGTAGGCCGAAAAAGCCTCCTCCTGGTAGTCCGAGAGAGCAGAGCCATCAGAGGCCTCCTCTGAGGAGTGGGGATCAGAGGGCTCAACCCTGGGCCTTTTGTCTAGAGGAGGTTGAGAGCCCCTGTCAGGATGAGGTTGAAATCCCCTAATCAAGGAAATAAGGTCCTCAGCTAAAGTAAGAATCTGTGAACTTGTAGAGGGTCCCTGAGGAATAACCCTGGGAGGCATAGTTTTTGTATGTTTAGCAACTTTAGACCTGGTGAATGCCTTTATGGACATGGATGTAGGAGGCCTAGCTGCACCACGTGCTGGAGTAGTTTTGTCTACAGGAATGGTGTTGGAAGTTTCCAAAACACCAGTTTCTGAAGGAAATTCAATAACCGACTCAGCAGGGGCCTCCGGGGCCGAGGTTGTCGGTTGAGCAGTTTCGGGTGTCGGAAGTACCAAGGACTCGGTTTCAGCCAAGACCGAGACACTCGCGGTAGGCCTGGCCGTGGTTTCAGCCGAAACCGCGGCCCGCGTGTGTCGGTCCTTGTCCTTCCGTTTCTTTATTAAATGTGAAGTCGGAGTCTCCGACGGCATTTTGTATGAAAAACTAGCCCCAAAAAATTCCTCTGCGAACTCCGCCCGACGTCTAAGAGTGCGTCGGTTGAATGAAGCACAGGCTGAATAGGCCGAGACATCGTGGTCTGGGCCTAGACAGGGGAGGCAGTAAGAGTGGAAATCCTTATGAGGTATTTGTTTCCCACAAGTTAAACAATTATTAACTTTATCTGACATCGGCTGAGGCAAGAAAGAGTCCCCAACGAGGTACTTAGCTCTTGAAGTCTTCGTTAGCTGAATTACAGGAGCTGGCCGACCGGCACTTGCGAACTGCTTCTGCTTCGGGCACCACGCGGCAAAAAAAGACTGAGGAAGATGGCGTCGGCTAATGCTTTTATACCCCAGGCGATCTGACGTCGGGGAAGGGGCGACGTCAGCCGACGCCAGACCCAGACTTTGGAATCCGGCCGACCGAAGGGCTGCCTGAGGCAGGACAACCCATATGTGATGACTGCAGATGCATCCTTGAAGGACATCTGGTAAATTTATGGAATGGTTAGGGGTAAATTCAGAAGCTACTACAGGAAGTGAAGAAGGGTCAGTGCAAAGTTAAACCCTATCTCTATGGAAGATAATATACAGTGGCTGGCAAGATACAGCCTGAAGAACAGATACTCATTCAACCAATGCCACAGCAACTACAACAATGGTTTTGTAGGACAAAAATTTTAATTAAGTGTTTGCTGCTAATTCAAACCAGACTGAGTTAAAGCCTGCAGAACAATAGCCAAGTCCCAGGGAAGAGTTGGGTCCTTAACAGGAAGAGTGAGAAAAAAGTACCTTTGAGGATGGCTTGCAGAGTTTAAGGGATGCCAATTACAAATTATCTTGACCTAATTGATAATTAGAGATTGCTGCCAGTTATATCTTGATTGTAGAGCAAACTGCACTATTATGGAAAATTCTCACTGGCCCAAACAGACAATTTTTTCCATCTGCTTTTGTATATCTTCCGAGTGGAATCCTTCTGGGAACAAGTCATGATACTTAGACTTGGGAAGGAAGCCTTGACTGTCTAGCCAACAAAAGAAGTGGAGAACCCCCTCGGTTAACCTGAGGGGTTGTATACCCAGGTGACATAGTCCGGACTGTTGAGACAGTAGATCTGAAGAAGAATCCAGAACCCAAGGAGGGCACGCCAAATGAGGCCAAAGGAAGGGGAACCATACTTGGCAAGGCCAAAATGAGACAATGAGAATCAGCCTGCTCTTCCGATGACATGCTTTCTGTAACTATTTTAATATGAAGGGAGTAGGAGGTTTAAGCATAAAGGAGTACAGGGAGCCAGTCATGAATCAAATTAATCTCTCTGTGAATCCACCTCCCAGGGATTTGGGCAAACTACCTGCTACATTTGAAATTGTGGGCATAGGTGACGAGATCGCAGCATGGCTGGCACCAAATGACAAAAAAATCTGTTCTGTCATTGAAGGATTGAGGGATGACTCGTCAGACAGAAGAATAGATATGCTCAGTCTGTTCGCTAAAATGCTGGACTTCCCCAGCATGTGTATCGCCAAAAGAAAGCAGTCAGAAGAGATCAGCCATTGCCATACTCTCGTTAACCTCTCAACATAATGGATAAGAGTGGGTTCCCCCTTGTCTGTTGATGTAGCAGACCACAGACATGTCTGTCTGTATGGCAACTGACCCACAAGGGAAGATGTTTTGAAATGCTCGCAACACTAGGAGAACTGCCCTCACTTCTAGGACACTGATGTGATGGTGAGCCTCTAAGAAGTACCATGTGCTTTGGACTGCCTATCCCATATGTGATGCCCCTGTACTGGCCCAGTAATCAAGGAGCCTCAATCCTCACCAATGGCAACAGTGAGGGACGTACACATTGGGAGGATGACGTACACATTGGGAGGATGACAAGTGCACACACAGTAAAGTACAATTTTCCTTAAGAGCACACAGAGATCACAGTCAGTCTGGGGCTGGTTTCTCCCTCTTTCTCCAGATCTCCAATAAGCCTTCCCACTGGCACAGCTATACAGTTGAGTCCTTAGCAGGCTTCCAAGCCAAGTCCTCACAACACTCTCTGTCCAACCAGTGTGCCTCGTGTCCCTACCCAAGTAGCTGACAGACACTTTGACATTTGATTTATACACAAACATACACCTGGGAAAGGCTGGCACAGGTGTGCTAGCTATGCCCCTTTATGCCCAGACTATAAGGTAGTAATCACTGCCACCAGAACCCCTTATCAGCTACTTAAGGCCCTTACAAAGGGTGACCAATCCTACTGTGTAATGTTACTATTGTCCAAATGGTATGTGTGAACAAGAACAAAGTTATTTAGGAGTGGCTTGTACAGTGTCACCAAATATATATGCACGTACACTAAGAGCTTAAATATGTCTCATAAATATCAGCCACAAAGGTTTAAATATATTTAACAATAAATAAAAAAAGAACAAGACAATACTCAATCAACACAGTAACTACAGAGTTCAGAATCACAGGAAATATTTTAAAACAACATTGCAGGACAGTCTCAAATAAATACAGAAAACATCTAAACTAATCTCTACTGCATTCCTATCTATATCTAAAAGATAATATGCCCTAAATAACTTACTTACAGAGCAAGGAAAATGCAGATGAGTGGATGTTCTTGCTAGGTCTAAGATAAAATACAAAAATGCCTAGTCTCTCTCTCTCTCTCTCTGAGAAAGTTCTTAAATTAATATCATAGAGTTTATTGCTGGGTTAGCCTGGATGACATCACTCTTTGTCACCTGCCTTCAGTTCCCAGGCTAACAGAAACTAGCAGAATTTTAACATCTCTATGTGAGAAATACATATATCTCAGATCTTTGCCCAGAACTGGAAGTCATAAAACAATTGAACACATTTGAATTTTAAACCTAGTAATTACTTCTCTCCAGGACAATAGAAAAAAATTTCTAGCTCTAGACATCCTGTCTTCTTGCTGCACTGAAATTAGAAGTTATGTACCTACCATAACGTTCCATGTTAGTTGTCTTCTCTCGCCTTCTTTCTTGCTGGATGGGTTCGGAGCCGATCCTCGGCTCCGACTCGGCACTTGCTAAGCTCGAGAGCTAATTTTACCAGCTCGAGGCAACCCTATATCCCATGATGCAAGGCAGAGATTACCCAGATCTCGTTTGGTAGCTAAAGAAATAGCAATATTTTCTTCCAACTGAAGAGGAGGATGAAAATAACAATACTAAATATTGTTTTTTGGCCTTGAGATTTTATTGTCGTTGGAATACTAAATAACATCATAACCCTCTAGAAAAGGATCAACGTAATCTAGTGACACTAGGAGTTGAACAGCTAGAAAAAGGTAATAACCTCTTAATAGAAGATGCATAATCTTCCCGGTCTGACCAGGCTAGGGGGATGGAGGGGGCCTTAAGAAAGAAGGCGAGAAGACAACTAACATGGAACGTTATGGTAGGTACATAACTTCTAAATGTTAAGTTGTCAATCTCGCCTTCATTCTTGCTGGATGGGACCGCGTCCCTAGCACCTCTATCCTGGGTGGCTCAATGGAACAGACTCTTGAGAACGGTGGAACCAAAATTCGCTCTGTCTCTGGAGACCAAATCTAATTTGTAATGTGAAACAAAGGTATGAGGAGAGGCCCATGTGGCTGCTGCACAAATAGTGTCTATTGGAAGTCTAGCTTGAAAAGCTGTAGATGTAGCTAGAGCTCTGGTAGAATGGGCTTTTGGGTTAGAAATCAACTCTTTGCCTCTCAGCTGATAAATGTAAGTGATCACAGAAGACAGCCACCTAGATAAAGTTACCTTAGAAACTGGAAGGCCTTTCCTGTTCTCTGCATAGGATAGAAATAGTTGCATCAGATTTCCTAAAAATTTTAGTCTTGTCCAGATAATATCTGAGCTGGCGGTGAACATCGAGATAATGTAACTTTTGTTCCGCTCAATCAGAATAATTCGGGAAAAATACTGGAAGATCAATGGATTGATTTAGGTTAGTCTGCGATGCCACCTTTGGTAAGAAAGACGGGTTAGTCCTTAGAGATACCCTGTCTTTGTGGAAAATTAGATAGGGAGGGCGAATACAGAGAGCATGAAGTTCAGATACTCTCCTGGCAGAAGTAATGGCAACTAGAAAAAGTGTCTTCCAAGAAAGCAATTTCAAAGAACAGGCAGCTGCAGGTTCGAACGGGGGAAGAATCAAGGATGTTAAAATTAAATTTAGATCCCACTGTGGTGGGGGGGTCTCTAATCGGAGGTTTCAATAAAAAGATACTTCGAAGGAATGCCTTGCAAAGTTTATGTGACATAATGTTGTGGTCCAAAAACCCTATATGAAAATTTGAAATGGCTGCCAGTTGAACTTTCACTGTGGAAGAAGAGGATCCTGAATGAAAAATGTCAGCTAGGAAGTCCAATACCGAATGAATTGGGGCAGTATAGGGGTCTATGTTCCTAGCTTTTGCCCAGAAAGAGAAACGTCGCCATTTACTAGTGTAGATCTTTCTGGTAGAAGATTTTAGGGAAGCTACTATGATATCCCGTACAGGATTAGAAATCATAGGAAGCCTGGCTAAGGATGGAAGTGGAGCAACCAAGCAGTGAGGTTGAGAGAAGGTATGGATTGGTGCAGCTGACCCGACTGGTGGGTCAGAAGATCTGGAACCGGGTCCAGATGCCATGGCTGTACCAAAAGGTAATGATGTTGGAACGGAAACCAAATCTGTTGAGGCCAATAAGGGGCAATGAGAATCAACTTGGCTCTCAAGGCGGTTGCTTTCTGAATTAGCTGAGGTATCAGCGGAAAAGGGGGAAAGGCATAAAAAAGTCCCCGGGGCCAATCTTGGGTTAGAGCGTCTCTGGGGGGATGGCCTGGAAGGGGGAAGAGAGAGAAGAAGTCTGGGCATTTACTGTTTTGAGGTGTAGCGAAAAGGTCGCAGCAAGGAAGGCCCCACTTCTGAAAAACCTCTTCCGTCACTGACTGTTTGAGAGACCACTCGTGAGGCATGAGAATAGCTCTGCTCAATCTGTCCGGTATGATGTTGGATTTCCCGGGGATGTGCATTGCTATCAGAAACCGGTGAGAGGAGATTGCCCATTGCCAAAGTCTGAGAGCCTCTCGACACAGTGGATAGGACTTGGTTCCGCCCTGTTTGTTTATATACCACAATACGGACATATTGTCCGTTTGGACTGCAATAGTTCCCAGGGAGAGAGAGTCATTGAGGGCTTGCAACGTTAAAAGCACTGCTCTCATCTCCAGAACATTTATGTGCAGATGGTACTCGAAAGGTTGCCAAGTGCCATAGACCATTCTGCCCTGATAATGCCCCCCCCCACCCGATCAGGGAGGCGTCCGATGTAACCGTGGCAACCGGGGCAAGAGGAACAAATGGTCTGCCTTGATGGATTTGAGGGGACGATATCCACCAAGTCAGATGTCTTTTGCAAGTTGGAGTTACTATGATCTCGTGACGCATGGGAAGTTGTTGAAAAGACCATTGGGTGAATAGCATCCATTGTAGAAGACGCATGTAAAAGCGGGCGAGGGGAAGAAGTGTTATGGCAGCCGCCATAAGACCCAGTACCTTCAGAGCAAATCTGGCCTGAATTTTGTTGCTGAAAAGAATCACCTGCACGTGTCTTTGAATGTCCAAGATCCTTTGGTCTGTTAACCTTGCTGAAAGTTGTACAGTGTCCAATCTTGCGTCTATAAAAGTAATAGATTGATAAGGCGACAAGGCAGATTTTTCAAAATTTATAGAAATTCCTAGCCCTCTGCAAGTGTGAATGGTGTAATTTCTGGCTTGGAGAAGCTGATGCCTGGTGGTGGCAGTGAGGAGCCAGTCGGCTAGATATGGAAACACCTGGAATCCTTGACGTCTCAGGTGAGCCGTAACCACTGCCATTCATTTGGTGAACACTCTGGGGGCTGTAGTGAGTCCAAAGGGCAGGGCTCTGAATTGGAAGTGACTGGTCCCCAGTCGAAAGCGGAGAAATCTTCTGGAGCGTCTGTGAATTTTCATGTGATAGTACACATCCTGAAGATCTATCGAGCACATCCAATTGTCCTTGCCCAGAAAGGGCAGAATGGACTGAAGCGTGACCATCCGGAATCTTGATTTCTTTACAAACTTGTTGAGTTTGCTCAGATCTAATATTGGTCTCCAGTCCTCTGTCTTTTTTGGAACTAAAAAGAACCTTGAGTAGATTCCGGATCCTATTTGGTCCGCTGGGACTGGCTGGATGGCTCTTTTTACTAGCAGTTTTGATATTTCTAGTACTGCTAGTTCCCTTAGACCAGGTGGAACGTCTGGAAGGGTTCCCTTTTGTTGAATTGGGGTTTGAATAAAGGGAATTTTGTAACCCTCGGATATAATTGACTGTACCCATTTGTCTTGAGAAAGGGAAAGCCAAGCTATTGGGTACAGCAATAATTTTCCCCCGACTGCCTCCGAAGGCGGACAATCGGGCAACATCTCAGGGATGCTTTAAGGGTTTGTCAGAAAGAGGCTCTCTGCTACCCTGATTCTGCAGACCACCTCTGCCCCTAGAGGCGTCAGTGTGTTACCCCTCTGCCTCTGGGGGTAAACTGACTCGTCGTCAGGCGTGACTCCTTGAGATTTGCGGAACCACATTTTCCCTCCCTTCTGTCCTTTGGGGTAAGGTCTAGAAGGGGTGGAGAAACGGACTCCTACGGCAGAAAGAGTCTTGCCATCTTGTTCGCATCTAGTCAAAGTGTCTTTCACTTGAGGTCCGAACAAGGTCGAGCCATCAAAGGGGGAGTTTGTGAAAGACGCCTGAAAGGGGTCTGCAAAATTACAAAGCCGCATCCAGGACTGACGCCTTAAAGCCACTCCTGTGCCTGCGGCCCTACTCGCTCCATCGGCTGCATAAGAAATGAGCCGCATGGAGGAGTTAGCAATGGAGTTAAGGATTCCTAGCTGTGAGCTAATCTTATCCTGAGACCCAGCAGCTGACGGATCCTGTAAAACTTCTCCCAACTCTTTAAGGACATCTCTTTGAAGGCGGGTGAAGTGGCATAAGTAGTTCAGCGATCTCATGGCAAAAGTCGCTGAAGAAAAAATCCGCTTACCGTACCTGTCCATAGTCCTAGAATCCTTGTTAGGAGGATGGACAGGTACTGAAGGATCAGCTAATTCCTTCTTGGTGGCAGCAGCCACCACCATGGCATCAACTGGGACACCCTTTGTTAAATATTGTCTATCTTGTGGGGCCGTAATAAAATTTGAAGGTCTCCTAGGGATAGGTTCCACCGAATCCGGAGCCATCCACACCTTCCGAGCCACTACCTCCATGAGTGGGTCGAAAGGCGGAGACACCTAGGAGGTGGAGGGTCGAGATCCAAACGCCTCCAGGTATACTGACTCATCCTCGGAAGGATTAAGGGAGGGCCAGTTCCCCCTCTGCTTAAGGATTTCAAGGATGTCTGAAAATTAGAAGTTATGTACCTACCATAACGTTCCATGTTAGTTGTCTTCTCTCGCCTTCTTTCTTGCTGGATGGGTTCGGCTCCGACTCGGCACTTGCTTCGCTTGAGAACTCCTTTTACCAGCTCGAGGCAACCCTGTACCCCATGATGCAAGGCGGGACTACGTCAAATCTCGTTTGGTAGCTAACACACCCTGCTAAGGACTAACCTAGTAGAAATAGGAAAACAAAAATTCCTAACAAAGGACTCTTCTATTGAAGACTCAGGAGGGAACAACCTGAGAAGAGGAAACTCTTCAAGATCTGTCCAGGCCAGGGGGAAGGAGGGAGGGGCGCAAGAAAGAAGGCGAGAGAAGACAACTAACATGGAACGTTATGGTAGGTACATAACTTCTAAATGTTAAGTTGTCAATCTCGCCTTCATTCTTGCTGGATGGGACCGCGTCCCTAGCACCTGTATCCCGGGTGGCTCAATGGAACAGACTCTTGAGAACTGTGGAACCAAAACTGGCCCTGTCTCTGGAGGCCAAATCTAATTTGTAATGAGAGACAAAGGTATGAGGAGTGGCCCAAGTAGCTGCTGCACAAATGGTATCAATGGGTAGTCTATCCTGAAAGGCTGTAGAAGTGGATAGACTCCTGGTTGAGTGTACTTTCGGTTTAGAAGGTAGTTGCTTGCCTCTGAGCGAATACACATAAGAAATTGTGGAAGACAACCATCTGGATAAGGTCACTTTAGAAACTGGGAGACCTTTCCTGTTTTCTGCATAGGACACAAATAACTGGTCCGATTTCCTGAATTGTTTAGTTCTATGCAAATAGTACCTGAGTTGACGATGGACATCCAAAAAATGAAGCTTTTGTTCAGCTTTGTCAGAATAATTTGGGTAAAAGACTGGTAGATCGATGGATTGATTAATATTAGTTTGAGAAACAACTTTGGGGAGAAAGGACGGATTCGTTCTTAAGGATACCCTGTCCTTGTGAAAAACCAAGTAAGGGGAAAGGATGCAGAGAGCTTGAATTTCGGAAACCCTTCTTGCTGAAGTGACAGCCAGTAAGAATATAGTTTTCCAGGTCAATAACTTCAGGGAACATGAGGCAGACGGTTCGAAGGGTGGTAAGATCAAGGATGCTAACATTAAATTCAGATCCCATTGTGGAGGAGGATGTTTTATTGGAGGCTTCAGAAGAAAAACTCCTCTCAGAAAGGCTTTGCGTAGCCTATGTGACATAATGTTATGATCCTGTAAGCCAACATGATATTTGGAAATAGCCGCCAGTTGAACTTTGACTGTTGAAGAAGATCCTGACTGAAAAACTTCAGCCAGGAAATCTAAAACAGAATGCACCGGAGCAGTAAAGGGATCAATGTGCCTGGAGTTTGCCCAAAGAGAAAAACGTCGCCACTTGCTAGTATACACGGTTCTGGTGGACGACTTCAAAGAAGCTACTAAAATATCTCCGACAGGATCAGAGATCATAGGAAGCCTGGCTAGGGAAGGAAGTGGAGCAACCAAGCAGTGAGGTTGAGAGAATGAATGGCCCGGTGCTGTTGACCCGACTGGTGGATCAAAAGATCCGGAACTGGGTCCAGATGCCAAGGCCGCACCAGGAGGTGACGATGCAGAGTCGGGAACCAAATTTGTCGAGGCCAGTAAGAGGCAATGAGAATCAACTTGGCCCTCAAAACGGTGGCTTTCTGAATGACTTGTGGAATCAAGGGAAAGGGAGGAAAGGCGTAAAGAAGTCCCCGGGGCCAGTCCTGGGTTAGAGAGTCTCTCAGGGGTTGGCCTGGTAGGGGAAAGAGGGTGAAGAAGTCGGGGCACTTATTGTTTTGGGGAGTAGCAAAAAGATCGCAACAAGGTGTGCCCCACTTCAGAAAAATCTGGTCCACAATAGATTGATTGAGAGACCACTCGTGAGGCATGAGAATGGCTCTGCTCAGCCTGTCCGCTAAGAGGTTGGACCTGCCGGGGATGTGCGTTGCTATCAGAAACCGATGAGAGGAGATTGCCCATTGCCAAAGTCTGAGAGCTTCTCGACACAACGGATAGGACCTGGTCCCGCCCTGCTTGTTGATGTACCAGACCACGGACATGTTGTCCGTTTGCACTGCAATAGTCCCCGCGGGAAGAAAGTCGTTGAGGGCTTGCAACGTTAAAAGCACCGCTCTCATCTCCAGTACATTTATGTGCAGATGGTATTCTATGGGTTGCCACGTCCCGTGGACCATCCTGCCCTGATAATGTCCCCCCACCCGATTAGAGAGGCATCCGTAGTGACTGTGGCAATGGGAGGAGGGAACAAATGGTCGGCCCTGGTGAAGGAGAGGGAAGATATCCACCAGTTCAGATGAGCTCTGCACGATTGTGTGACTAAGATTTCGTGTTTCATTGGAAGAGTGTGGAACCACCACTCAGTGAATAACATCCACTGCAGCAGGCATGTGGAAGCGAGCCAGTGGTAGAAGAACAATGGCAGCCATAAGACCTAGAACTTTTAGAATCAATCTGGCTTTGACTTTGCTGCTCTGCAATAATATTCGAACAAATTTTTGGATGTCCAGAATTCTCTGATCTGTTAGTCTGGCTGACAACTTGACGGTGTTTAATTCTGCGCCTATAAAGGTGATAGATTGGCAAGGCCGCAGAGAAGATTTTTCGAAATTCACTGAAATTCCCAAACTTTTGCAAAGCTGCAGAGTGTAGTCTCTGGTCTGAAGAAGCTGATGCCTGGTGGTAGCGGAGAGGAGCCAGTCGTCCAAATAGGGAAACACCTGGAATCCCTGACGTCTAAGGTGAGCTGCGACCACTGCCATGCATTTGGTAAACACTCTGGGGGCTGAAGTGAGGCCAAAGGGCAGGGCTCTGAATTGGTAATGACTGGTCCCTAGCCGGAAGTGGAGAAACCTCCTGGAGCGCCTGTGGATCTTTATGTGATAGTACGCGTCCTGAAGGTCTATCGAGCACATCCAGTTGTCCTTGCCCAGAAAGGGCAAAATGGACTGAAGTGTGACCATCCGGAATCTTGCCTTCTTGACAAATCTGTTTAGATTGCTTAGGTCTAGTATAGGTCTCCAATCTCCCGTCCTTTTGGGGACCAAAAAGAATCTGGAGTAGACGGATCCTACTTGGTCTGCTGGAACAGTCTGGATGGCTCTTTTTTGTAGGAGCTTTGTAACCTCCTGTTCTGCCAAATCCCTTTGACCGGGTGAGATGTCTGGAAGGGATTGGTGAGGTAAGGGATACCTTTCGAAGGGGATTTTGTAACCCTCGGATATTATCGACTGTACCCACAAATCTTGTGAAAGGGAATGCCAGGCTACTGGGTACAGCGAAATCCTTCCCCCGACTGCCTCCAAGGGTGGACAGTCGGGCAATACCTCAGGGATGCTGAAAGGGCTTCTCAGGAAGAGACTCCCTGTTGCCCTGGTTCTGAGGACCCCCTCTGCCCCTAGGGCGGTGTTTATTATTGTTACCCCCTCTGCCTCTGGGGGTAAACTGCCCACGTGTGTCCAGCGCTGCTCCTTGGGCTTTGCGGAACCACATCTTTCCTCCCTTCTGACCCTTGGGGTAGGGTCTAGAAGGGTGGAAAATGGACTCCAACGGCAGAAAGAGTTTTGCGTCCTGCTCACACCTGGTCAAGGTTTCCTTCACCTGAGGTCCGAACAAAGCCGAACCGTCAAAGGGGTGTTGGTGAAGGCGCCTTAAAGGGTCCATAAAATTACAAAGCCGCATCCAGGCTTGGCGTCTAAGAGCCACTCCTGTGCCTGCGCCTGCTCGCTCCATCGGCTGCATAGGATATGAGCCGCATGGAGGAGTTGGTTAAGGAATTCAGGATTGCTAGCTGTGAGGCAATCTTTTCTTGAGCCCCAGCAGCAGAAGGATCCTGGACCACTTCACCTAGTTCCTTGAGAATATCTCTTTGAAGCCTGGTGAAGTGACAAAGGTAGTTCAGCGAACGCATAGCAAAGGTCGCTGAAGAAAACATCCGCTTTCCATACCTGTCCATGGTCCTAGAGTCTTTGTTAGGAGGATGGACAGGTACTGAAGGATCTGCAAGTTACTTCTTGGTGGCCTCCGCCACCACCATAGCATCCACAGAGACGCCCTTGGAAAGAAACTGCTTGTCTGCAGGGGCCGTGATAAATTTGGATGGTCTCCTGGGAACCGGTTCCACAGAATCTGGAGCTGCCCACGCCTTCCGAGCCACTACCTGCATAAGTGGGTCGAAAGGCGGAGACACCCAGGAGGTGGAGGGTCGGGATCCAAAAGCCTCCAGGTATACAGACTCATCCTCGGAGGAGTCAATGGAGGGCCAATTCCCCCTCTGTTTGAGGAGCTCAAGGATGTCTGAAAAGGAGACATCCTCAGAGGGGGACCGTGGGGAACCCTCCGACTCATCTAAGTCGGTATCAGATGTTGTAGACTCAGGGGAGTCTGTGTGTTTCCTCTTACATGTCCTCTTCCGAGGAGGTTCCCCTACAGGATCAGGAGAAACCTCGGAAGAGGAAGATATTCCCAATGGGGAAACCTGGGGCGATGGATCCCTGGGCCTGGGAGCAAGAGGCTGGCAAGAGGCATCTACAGGCACCGAAGTGGGAGGAGCTAAAGGGATGGACCGTTGACCTGGCTCAGGTGCCAGGACACTCCTCATCACCTCAAAGGCTCCCCTCCCGGGAGGCGGAATATTCCGTTCGAGGAAATAGGAATTCCCTGCTCCACTGAGAGGAAGGCTCGAGGCGATGTCGGTGCCGAGCTTACCAAAGCGAAGCCCGAGAGGAGGCGGGGTCGGACAAGGGTCCGATGCCACTAGCCCCTCGGGCCGACAAGGAAACTCGACGGATCCCTCCAAGGAAGGTCTCATGGAAGAGATCGGAGCCGAGGCAGCGGAGCGAAGAGGATGTATCGGTTCGGCTCCGAACTCTGGAGGAGTCGGAGGAGGAAGTTCAAGGGTAAAGCAATAGCCGAAGTCTGCTGAGACGGGCTATGGAGCATTTGGGCTAGTGCCTGCGACTTCAACAGCCTGCTTACCACCCTCTCTAAATCGTGGTCAGACAGCCTGGAAGATCTCGAAGATCGGCTCCGATGACTCCGCTCCGACAAAAGAGGAGACCCGGGCGAATGGATACTCTCCAGAAGGGGACCGAGATCTCTTCTTGGACGAAGTCATCGGAGCCGACGTCCCCTGAGTTCCAGATGGAGCCGAAGGCTTCTCGGCTCCGATGCTGGATAGCATGTCGGCTCCAGCCGGAGCCGACAAGGCAACAGTAGGTTGGGTGTCGGAACCGATCGGAACCGACACTACTACTTTAGAAGAAGAAAGATTGGCTCCAGCGGAGCGATCTCGACTCGAAGTCGGAGCCACCGGAGAGGCTTAGAAGCTGTAGCCTGAACCTTCGGTGGCTTAGAAGGTTTACTAGACCCAGTTTTAGTGGGTGAACCTTCTGGCTTTAGTAAGCCACGGAGGATCAATTTATTCCTCCTTTCCTGCAGGACTCTCTGGCTAAAAGAGTGACACAAAGCACAGGAGTCCTGCAGGTGCAAAGGCCCCAGGCAGTAAACACAAGAAGTGTGACCGTCTGTCAGAGACATTTTCTGACAGCACGAGTCACACTTCTTGAAGCCTGAGACCTTGCCTTCCTTAGACATAGTCCAAAGAAAAAATACTCACACACACCCCAAACAATCACACAATTAATCCCAACAAACACAGACACACAGGTAGGGATTAAGAAAGGGGGCCTAGGCCTAACTGAAAAAATCTTTAAACTTTAAACTTTTTATAAAAACTAGAAGTTTTTAACTATATGGGGAAATAGGGTGGGCTGTAGAAACACTACACACTATAAAAGGGAACAAGGGAGAGAAACAACCCTGACTAAGCTATTTGAAATTTTCAACTTACCTCAGCTGGCAAAAAGGAGACCTCTTTCGCAAAGCGGCAAACGAGATCTGAGGTAGTCCCGCCTTGCATCATGGGATATAGGGTTGCCTCGAGCTGGTAAAAGGAGTTCTCAAGCGAAGCAAGTGCCGAGTCGGAGCCGAGGATCGGCTCCGAACCCATCCAGCAAGAATGAAGGCGAGATTGACAACTTAACATTGAGACATCCTCAGAGGAGGACCTTGGGGATCCCTCCGACTCATCCAAGTCAGTATCTGATGTAGTAGACTCAGGGGAGTCTAGATGTTTCCTCTTACATGTCCTCTTACGCGGGGGTTCCCTGACGGATCAGGAGAAGCCTCGGAAGAGGAAGATATTCCCAATGGGGAAACCTGAGGCGTTGGATCTCTGGGTCTGGGAGCAAGAGAGTGGGAAGAGACGTCAGCAGGCACTGTAGTGCGAGGAGCTGATGGAACTGTCCGTTGACTAAGCCCAGGGGCTAGTACACTCCTCATCACCTCGAAGGCTCCCCCGTCAGAGAGACCAGACAATTCCCACTCCGAAGAGATAGGAACACCAGGCCTCACCGAGAGGGAAGGCTCCGAGGCAGATGTCGGGGCCGAGCTCACCAATGCCAAAGCTCCGAGGGAGAGAACGGGGTCGGACAAGGGTCCGATGCCACTCGTCCCCTCGGAGCCGACGAGAGAGACCAGACGCCTGGATCCCTCCAATGAAGGTCTCAAGGAGGAAATCGGAGCCGAGGACGACGGAGCCGAAAGGGGTGGTATCGGCTCCGAAGTCACAACGGTGCCGGTTCCGAGGACCTCCGGCTCCGAGCTCTGTAAGAGAGTCGAAGGAGGAATGTTTGGTGGATGTGAAATAGCTACCGTCTGTTGAGATGGGTTGTGGAGTATTTGGTCCAATGCCTGAGACTTTAATAGTCTACTCACCACTCTCTCGAGGTCATGATCAGATAGCCTGGATGATCGAGAAGAACGGCTCCGATGGCTCCGCTATGAGAGCAAGGGTGATCTCGGAGCCGAATGTATAGATTCCACTGAAGGAGATCGAGATCTCTTTTTTGAGATCAATGGAGCCATCGGAGCCAAAGATACGTCGGCTCCAGCCGGAGCCGACACTGAGTGTCTGGATTTGACAGTATCGGCGCCGGATGGAGCCGATTCTGACACTGGTAAGGTGGAAGGATCGGCTCCGGCCGGAGCCGATCTCGAACCTGGTGAGGATGAACCTGAAGCCGACGGCTTGGAAGTCTGAGCCGAAGGCTTAACAGGTTTCGAGGGCTTCCCCGGCACCGACTTAGTCGGGGAGCTCTCGGGCTTTAATAAGCCCCTTAATATCAGCTTATTTTTTCACTCCTGCAGGACTCTTGGGCTGAAAGCATGACAGATAGCACAAGAGTCCTGCAGCTGCGAAGGTCCCAGGCAATAAACACAAGAAGTGTGACCGTCTGTCAGAGACATCTTCTGACAGCACGAGTCACACTTCTTGAAGCCTGAGACCTTAGTGTCCTTCGACATAACTGTGTCGAGGAAACACAATAGTAACACACACACACACAAAAACACTCAGTCCAACAATTTAAAATAAACAGGGATAACACACAGTCATACACAAACAATCCCTGACAGGAAAAAATTTAGGGAGGGGAAGGCCTAAGGCCTAACTAGGGAAAAGGGAATAATTTACTCGAAAAAAAAGGGAACACTGACGGGAATAGGGCAAAAGTAAGTCGTTAGTTAACAAAACACAAATATATATATATATATATATATATATATATATATATATATAAATTTAAAGGGGGGTAGACGAAAAGTCTCAAAAACTGTTCACTTACCTAGAGCTGGTAAAAGAAGGCACCTCGTTAGCGAAGCGGCAAACGAGATCTGGGTAATCTCCGCCTTGCATCATGGGATATAGGGTTGCCTCGAGCTGGTAAAATTAGCTCTCGAGGATCCGCTCCGAACCCATCCAGCAAGAATGAAGGCGAGATTGACAACTTAACATTTAACTTTTATAGTACATCGTAAAGCACTTAATTTCAACTTATTTTCTTTAAGTTTTGTAAGTCAACTCTGTATGTTCCAGCTTCTACTATTAAAACATACATTTGCACAGGTATGCAGTTTATATACATTTCTGTTCTTTTCCAGTACACTGTGGACATATCCTTGAAGCTCAGTACTGTACAAACCATGTTCAACACACTTCTGCATCAGTAGTTTTAATATACACATAACGTAGTTCTCTTACATTTGTAAGACAAGCATATGAATCATATTAATATTCACAAATGACGTGATTATTTACAAAATTCCAAACAGCTGGGCTGGCATTGTCACACCACGTAATGCCCCCAAACTCACCCCAACTGGGAAGTATCTGTGGTCATTGTGGCCTTGGGCAAAAGTGCGACAAGTGGTGGCCCTGAGAGATTTCTGGTGCGTGAATCCACCAGGAGACACTCTGCTTGTAGATCTTCGTTACTCGAATGGGCAAGGTCATGGGATGTCAATTCCACTGTATTGCTAGGGTCAACTGGAGTACTCCCCCAAAGAATGTAGAAAGAGGCAAAAGAGTTATGGAGGCTACCACTGAACCAAGAGCTGAAGGGCCAACCTGGCTGGTGGTGGCGAAGAGACAAAAATGAGTGTGGCCTGACATTGTAACTTGGATAGTCTGGATAGCAAGAGTTGTCCCACTTGAGAAACTGTATCCAGATGAGCACCTGTGAAAGACAGGGTCTGGGTGGGAGACAGATGAGATTTATTACAGTTGACTGTGATGTCCAAGCAAAGGCATAAACAGAATAGGTAGTCCCTGGCACATAACAGCAGATGCCTGGGAGAAGCAGTGAGAAGAAACTTATGAAGGTAAGGAAACACCCGGAATCCCAGCAATATAAGATGAGTTGCAACCATTGAGATACACTTGAAAAACACATGAGGGGGGTTATGGCCAGAACAGAGGACAGAGCTCTGAAATGATAATGACTGGCTCCAAGCAGGAAGGGGTATCTCCTGGATTGTCTGTCTATTTTTATGTGACAGTATGCATCCTGAAGCTGTATGAAGAACATCTAATCACCCTTCCTCAAAATATGGAGTATGGACTGAACCGTAACCATTCAGAAGTTTGAGTGTTTGACAAACTGGTTCAAGTGGCTTAAGTTCAATATTGACCCAAGGTCCCAAGTTTTCATTGGCACCAGAAAAATCTTGAGTAAGTTCCGAACCCTTGTTGATATTGTGGGACTTCATGGATAATTAGAAGTTATTTACTCACCATAACGTTCCATCTGAGTAGGTAGTTCATTTGTCTGCAACCTGTGGGTTACGGATCCAATATCGGATCCGAGCCGGCAACTTGTTTCAAGCTAATGGATCCGAGCTCCTAGCTCCTCCCTTCACCCATAATCCCCTGCTAACCCTCCATGACCTCAGATCGAGTTTGCCTCTCAATATATATCCAACAAAGGACATCTAACAACTAATAGATCCGAAGAAGGTCAGGGGGAAGGAGGGGGGGATGGTTGCAGATAAACTACCTACTCAGATGGAACGTTATGGTGAGTACATAACTTCTAAATCTGAAGTAGGATGTTCATTTGTCAGCAACCTGTGGGACAGAGTCCCCAGCTACCTGCACCCTGGGTGGCCATCATGGAAGGATATTACGAAGCACCGCAGAGCCAAAGGATGCTCTCCCTCTAGAAAGCAGGTGTAGCTTGTAGTGGTTGATAAAGGTATGAGATGAAGCCCAAGTGGCTGCAGAACAAATATCATCCAAAGGAACTCTAGACTTGAAAGCCGCAGAAGTAGAAATGGAGCGGGTGGAATGAGCACAAACTCCTTCTGGTGCGGGTCTACCCGAGGCTTGATAAGCCAGTAGGATACATTGGGAAATCCAGCGAGATAAAGATACTTTAGAGATAGCTTTCCCTAAGTTAAATTTGGCAAAGGAAACGAACAGCTGGTCAGATTGTCTATGGCCAGCTGTCCTATGAGTATAAAAACGAAGCTGCCTATGAACATCCAATGAGTGCAGCTTGTATTCACCCTTATTTTGATATTTAGGGAAGAAAACCGGTAAATTTATGGATTGGTTTATGTTGGTTTCTGATGCTATCTTGGGAAGAAAGGAGGGATTGATCCTGAGGTACACTCTATCAGGGTGAAAATCAGGTATGGAGGCTTCACAGAGAGAGCCTGAAGTTCCGACACTCTTTTCGCTGAAGTAATGGCTACAAGGAATGCTGTTTTCCATGACAAGAATTTGAGATCCACTGAAGCAGCGGGTTCAAAGGGTGGAGCAGTCAAGGCTTGAAGAACTAAAGTAAGATCCCATGGTGGTACGGCTTCTTTTACAGGGGGTCTAAGTAAAAATGTACCCTTAAGAAAGGTTTTACACAATTTGGCTGACATCAAGGGCCCTGTATCATGTCCCACATGATAATGAGAAATGGCTGCCAATTGCACTTTGACAGTTGAACAACTAGCGCCTTCCTGAAAGAGTTCAGTTAGGAAGTCTAAAATGGATGGAAGAGGAGCCGTAAAGGGATCTAGATCGCGGTGCTCCGCCCAGATGGAAAAACGTTTCCATTTACTGTGATACACTTTCCTGGTGGAGGGCTTATGTGCTGCCACGAGGATGGCTTTGACTGGTGAAGAGATACCTGGAGTCCTAACTAGGAGTGGAACTGGAGCAACCAAGCTGTCAGTTTCAGATTGTCCAGGTTTGGAGTTGGCAAGTCCAACAGATGGGAGATGAGATCCGGAATGGGATCTAGAATCCAAGGGTGATTCACAAGGTGAGACCACAGGTAAGGGAACCAAATTTGTCGAGGCCAGAATGGGGCAATGAGAATCATCTTGCTCCCCAACCGCGAGGCTTTCTGTAAGAGTTGTATCATCATTGGAAGAGGAGGATCGGCATAGAGTAGACCGGGTGGCCAAGCATGCACCAGAGCGTCTCTTAGAGATTCCCCTGGTGGGGGGATTAGAGCAAAGAAATTGTCGCATTTGGCGTTTGATGGAGATGCAAAAAGATCGCAGCAGGGTTGCCCCCATGTTGCGAATATATGCTTCGCTACTAGAGGATTGAGAGACCACTCTTAAGGGGTAAGAAGGGTGTAGCTGAGCTTGTTCGCTAGGATGTTGGTCCTCCCCAGAATGTGCGTTGCAATCAGAAAGCGGTTGGTGGAGATCGCCCATTCCCACACTCTCATGGCTTCGCGGTAAAGAGGATAAGATCTGGTTCCCCCCTGTTTGTTGATATACCAGACCACTGACATGTTGTCCGAGTGAATTGCAATCGTTCCTGCGGGGAGGAAGCTCTGAAGTGCTTGCAACGCCAACAGCACCACTCTCATATCCAGAACGTTGATATGCAGGGAGGTCTCTGTATCATTCCACGTGCCTTGGACTGTCCTGCCTGAATAATGCCCCCCCCCCCCACCCGAGGCGGGAAGCGTCCGTGGTCACCGTGGCGATAGGGGGAGAGGTGCAGAAGGGACGGCCCGTATGGAAGTTCGAGGCTTGGAGCCACCATAGTAGCGCCCTTCTGCAAGCCTTGCTGATAGCAATGGGATGGTGGAGAGGAAGGAATAGAAAGGACCATTGCACTAACAGAGTCCACTGCAGGACTCGCATGTTCAAACGGGAGCATGGAAGGAGTGTAATCGCTGCCGCCATGGAGTCTAGTGCCCTCAGGATCAATTCCGCTGGAGAAGCCTCTGAATGAAGGATAGCCCGCACATGAAGTTGTAGGTTTCTGATTCTCTCGGCAGTTAGGAAGGCTCGCAAATCTCTGGTGTCTATTCTGGCGCCTATGAATTCTATGATCTGTGTTGGAGCCAGTAGAGATTTGCCGACATTGATAGTAATGCCTAGTTGTGGGGCTAGATGGAGAAAGAAGTCTCTGGCCGAGCAAAGTAGATGCCTTGTTGGTGCGGTCAGGAGCCAGTCGTCCAGGTACGGGAAGACCTGAATTCCCTGGAGTCTCAGGTGGGCCGCAATCACTGCTAACACTTTGGTGAACACCCTGGGGGCTGTGGTGAGGCCAAAGGGAAGGACCCTGAACTGGTAGTGACTGGCTCCCAGCCGGAAGCGAAAGAACCTCCTGGATCGTTTGTCCATTAAGATGTGGTAATACGCATCCTTGAGGTCTACAGAGCACATCCAATCGTTCTCCCTCAAAAGGGGGAGGATAGATTGAAGAGTGACCATTCAGAATTTTTCCTTGGTTACTGACAGGTTCAAGCGGGAAAGGTCTAGGATGGGTTTCAGATCCCCCGTCTTTTTTGGCACCAAAAAGAACCTGGAGTAGAACCCTAATCCGAGCTGGTCTTGGGGGACGGGCTGGATGGCTCTTTTTCTTAGCAGCTGCTGTATTTCTGCGGCTGCGGCCTCCCTCTGATCGGGTGGTACATCGGGGAGGTTCTTGGATTGGGGGACATGAAGTATTGGTATTTTGTACCCTCTGGATATGATGCGAAGCACCCAGCAGTCTGTTGTGATGGACTCCCATGCCGCTAGATGTTTGAAAAAACACCCCCCCGACTGCCTCCAGAGTGGAGCAGCCGGGCAACCCCTCAGGGCTGCTGCGCGGGCCCCTCAGAGAAAGGTTCTCTGGACCCAAAATTTCTCGGTGCCCCTCTCCCCTGGGGTGACGTCCTCCCTGTCCACCTCTGCCATGGTAGGACTGGTTGTCCGGAGCTGGTTGGGAATGTTGTGATTTCCGGAACCACATTTTCTTCTGACCCTTTTGGTTCCTTGAAAAGGACCGCTGGGGAGCAGAGAAGCGGACTCCGACGGCAGACAACGTCTTCCCATCCTTCTCACTCTGGACAAGCGTCTCACGAACTGTTTTGCCAAACAGGGCAGAACCATCAAAGGGGGCGTTCGCGAAGGACGCTTTAAAGGGCTCCGTAAAGTCGCAATGACGGAGCCAGGCCTGACGTCTCATGACTAGGCCTGCTCCGCTAGCCCTAGCGGCTCCCTCTGTGGCGAGGGACAACAGCTGCATAGAGGTGTTTGAAATAGATCTCAGAGTGGCCATTCGGGTGGAGTACAATTGTTTATCCTCCTCCAACATGGACTCAGGGGGGGATGCAGCGTATTCTTTGATAAGATCCCGCTGCATCCTGATGACATGTGCCATATAGTTCAGAGACCTTACTGAGAAGGTCGCTGAACTAAAGACTCGCTTCCCTAAGCGATCCATCAAACGGGACTCTTTGCTCGGTGGATGGACTGAGGGACTCTCCTGAGCCAATTCCCTCTTTGTGGCTGCCGCCGTCAACATGGCATCTACAGGGGGGGCCCTTACTCCAATGTGACCGGTCTGAGGGGGGGCTAAGAATCCTATCCGGTCGCTTCGGTATTGGGTCCACGGTGTCCGGATCCTTCCACGCCCTGGTGGTAATGAGGTCCACCAGGGGGTCGGCTGGAGGGGACACCCAGGAGGTAGACGGGCCTGCCTCGAATGCCTCCAGAAACACGGACTCGTCAGAGGAAGACTTAGGGACAGACCACCCACCTCTGTTTCTCAAGCATCTCCATGATGTCTCCAAAGGAGACATCCTCAGAGGGCGATCTTGGGGAGCCTTCCCCTTCCTCCAAGTCCGTGTCCTCAGTTAAGGACTCAGGGGAGTCCACGTGCCTCCTTTTGCACTTATGCTTGCGAGGAGCTTCCTCGGGGGGACTGTCCGAGGAGGCCTCGCCAGCAACATCTTGTTCCAATGGAACTATCTGTGACATCGAAGCAGGCTGTCCCTTTGGCCAGGTGATGGAAGCCTGGCCCAGCAGAGAGGGAGTGCAGGGAGGAGTCGATGCAAGGACCGGGGGTCCGGATGCTCTCAACAGAGCCCACTCCACAACATCACCGAGGGAGAGCCACTCTCCAATGGATCTGAAATTCGGCTCCCACTCGGATCCGATGGACCAGTGTGCTCTGACCTGGACGGAGCCGAAGGCACACTGAATCCCCCGGATCCGAAGCTCAGACCACGGCTCCGAGAGGTCGGATCCGACAGACTCAAGGGCAGGGTCAGATCCAAAGTACCAAGTACTGTCGGTGCCGACCCACCCCCGGCTCCAAGGCTGCTCGGCTCAGAGTGCTCCGAACCCGGGTAGCGGGTCGGAGAAGGAGCAATTGGGTGGAAAAAAGGTGTCGAGCTCCCCCCCTGAGGGGGGGGGGGGGAGGCAAGAGCACTCCCATCTGCAGCTGGGCCTGGATGAACCTTCGCATCATCTGGTCCAAGTCTGCATCTGATAAACTGAAGGTAGATCTCGAGGAGGCCACCGAGGCAGGCCTGGAATGCCGCCTCGATGACCTCGACGGAAATCGGGTCTCCTCCTCCTCGGACCCTGGGGAGAAAGAAGGGGATCGGAGCCGAGGAGGAGGAGACCTAGAAGCAGTGGAGGTCTCGTCCCGCCACTTGTGGTGCTTCTCCCTCCGTTTCTCCCTCCTGGCCTCCCTGGCCTCCGACACTTTAGCGGGAGTTTGAGTCCCAGTCAGAGGCAGGGGGGCAGGAGTGGCAGGCACCACAGGCTGAGGTGGAGCCACAGGAGCAGCAGAGGTAGCGGAGGCTGAAGCCGAATCCGGGGGTAGAAGTCCTGCCAGGACCAGCTTCGACCTCCGTTCTTTCAGTGCCCTGGGGTTGAACGCTGCACAGATAGTACAGCCCGAGGTGAGGCGTTCAACTCCAAGGCACCGAACGCACCGAGTGTGGCCATCAGCCGGGGAGAGCTTATGGCCACACTCGATACATTTAGAAAATATGGCTTTTGGGGCCTCAGCCATTCCTTTTTTTTTTTTTTTTTTTTTTTTTTAAACTAAAAAAAGAAAAACAACTACACACACACACACACACACACACACACACACACACACACACACACACACACACACACACACACACAGGCCCCAAAAGACATGCAACAAACACTCACACACTAGCGACCAGTGAAGGGAGGGTACTAATTAAAAAATAAGGAACCTAACTCAGACACACTTTAAAAGTATTAATTTAAACTAAAAAAGAAATTCCTGACGAAAAGTACTTAGAAAAAGGTAACTTTTTCCTCACTTATCTGAAGAGCTCTAAAAGGATCCAGCCATCACAAGCACGGCAAACTAGATCTGAGGTCATGGAGGGTTAGCAGGGGATTATGGGTGAAGGGAGGAGCTAGGAGCTCGGATCCATTAGCTTGAAACAAGTTGCCGGCTCGGATCCGATAACGGATCCGTAACCCACAGGTTGCTGACAAATGAACATCCTACTTCAGATCTATTTTTACGAGTAGCTTTTCTATTTCTAATGCTGCTGTCTTACTCTGACAGAGTGGCACGTCAGGAATATTTACTGACTGAATGGGTTGTAGAAGAGGAAAGGGAATGTAATAAACTCCAGTAATTACTTTCTGCTCAAAGACGTCTTTGGTGATGGATGTCCAGAGTGCATGAGTCGGGCAACCATTCAGGGATACTGGAAAGGCTTCTCGGAAAAGGGACTTCTCAAGCCTTGGCTTTGTGTGCCTCTTCTGCAACACGGGCAATGTCTGCCATTAGAGTTCCCCCTTCTGCCACTGGGAGATCTGTCTCCATAGGAATCGTGAGAAAGTCCTTGTGATTTCCAGAACCACATCTTCCTGCCCCCTTTCTGGTTTCCTGAAAATATCCCCTGAGGGGTAGAAAAACATATTCCTATGGCAGATAGGGTTTTCTCATTCTATTCACTCCTGGAGAGTCTCTTTAACTTTGGGTACAAAATGGGGATAGATCCATCAAAGGGTGCATTGATTAAGGACGTCTTGTAGGGTTCTGAAAAGTTGGAGAGGAGCATCCAGGCATGCCTCCTAACGGTGATGCCTGAATTTGCTGCTCTTGAAACACCTTCCATAGCATGTGAAATCAGACACATAGAGGCGTTTGACAGGGATTAAAATATGGCCAGTTGTGAAGAGACCACAGCCGGCCTTAGGCATAGGCCAACTAGGCGGCCGCCTAGGGCGCCGATCTATCAGGGGTGCTTTTCCAGTATTTATTTCATGTAGGTAGACCAGGATGGGGGCACTGGGCGGTGTGTGGGGGGGGGGGGGTGCCGTGGAGCACTTTTGCCTAGGGCACCAGTTGACCTAAGGCCGGTCCTGGAAGAGACAGTCTTTTTATCCTCTGGTGATATGGACCCTCAAAGGGATCTGTTAAGATTTTTCATTAATAATATCTGAAACCTTGTGAAATATGCTAGGTAATTCAGTGACTGAAGAGCAAAGGTTGCCAAAGAAAAAATTAACTTCATGAATCTGTCCAATGTCCTAGACTCTCTATTAGGGGAACAGACAGAAAGAATTTCCTTGGAAAGTTCCTTTTTGGGGGCTGCCACAATCACCATGGCATCAAATGGGAACCCTGCTCCAATGAGCATGATCCTTGGGTGCAATTAGGTACTTGTCTGGCTTTTTAGGAATAGATTCTGTGGTATCCTACAGTACTCTATATATTAGT
Organism: Protopterus annectens; assembly: GCF_019279795.1. Taxonomy (NCBI): domain Eukaryota; kingdom Metazoa; phylum Chordata; order Ceratodontiformes; family Protopteridae; genus Protopterus; species Protopterus annectens. The sequence goes on along the minus strand of NC_056729.1, from coordinate 698,238,847 downwards.
GGAATGGATGGAAAATCATAGAGGACCATTCCTATCCAAGGAAAGGAGAAGAAAAAAAGAAAAGAAAAGAAAAAAGGCATCTGTCTTTCAGGCACTCTTGCATGGAGTCCAGGAACAGAGTCTTGCCAGTTGATTGTTCAGAGAGGAGGCAAAGAGATTTACTTCAGGAATTCCTCACAGAAGGATCAAATTTCAGAAGACCCCCCCCCCCCATCTAGTTTCCATTCGTGAGAATCTACCTTGGTCTTGCTCAGATTGTCTGCCACATGATTTTGCTCTGACTGAATAGAATGTAGGATGCCTGAAGATTGAGACTGAGCTGTAAAGCTATATCCCAAGCTAACATGGCTGGTCTGCATAGAGGGAATGACCTGGTTCCCCCTTGTTTGCTAATGTACCATACGACTGTGGTATTGCCTGTAACCACTTGAAGAGGTCCGGGAGACCAAAGATGGTTTAGACAGTTGAGTGCCTTAATCAAAGCAAGCATCTCCTTTATATTTATGTGTTTGCATGTCCTTGGTGTTCCACACTCCCTGCACTTCTACCTCTCCTGAAACTGCTCACCAAGCAAAGTCTGAAGTGTCTGTGGTGAATGACTACATTGCAGCAAGGAGGGAGACAGAAAGATACATGGAATTAAGGATATCCGTTGTCTTCACCAAAAGATTTCTCTTCTGACAAATACCAGCACTGGGATCTCAAAGTATAAATGGTATTGATGATGGGACCAAAGAGATGACAGACACCACTGTATCCTTCTCATGTATAGTCTTGCCAGCTGTATCATGAGAATCACACATGCCATGAGACTCAAAATCCTAAGGCATTCCTTCCCAGTGGCAGAAGTCTGAGTGGAAAACCTTAAAAATAATCTAAATAAAGATATTTTGTTTTCCTGTGGAAGAAAAGCTCTTTCAACTGAAGTGTCTAGTTGACATCCCAGAAATGCAATCCTGTGTGAAAGAGTCAAGAAAGACTTCTAGCTGTTCTCTTGGAATCCCAGCTTTTGTAAGAGATCTCTCACCCAAGAGACATTCCTGACACTTTGAAAAAAGATTCTGCAAAGATAAGCAAGTAGTCTAAATATGGAAAAATGTGGATACTCTGTAGCATGCAATAAGTTACAAGTGGATCTAGACACTTTAGAACACTCTTAGTGTAGTGGACAGTCCAAAGGGTAAGGCATAGAACTGATAAATGTGATCCAAACACACAAAACTTTATGAAACATATGAAGTCTAGATGAATAGGAAAGTGCTGATGAGCATCTTTTATGTCTAGTGTTATCAGGAATCTTGAAAGAGGAAGAAGAGGTAACTGGTTGTTAAGTGACATCATTTTGACTGTGGGCATTATCACAAACAACTTTAGGAAAGAAAGACCTAGAACTGATCTCCAAGCACTTTTTTCTTTGGCACTGAGAACATATCCGAATAAAACCCTTCCCCACCTGGGAAAGAAGAACTGGTTTTATCAATCCTTGGGGCAGCGTGTGATGAAGAAAGTACAGTTATGTACCTACTATAAATGTAGATGTTCGAGTGTATTCACTGTTGCAGTCATTACACTTGGGTTATCCTGCTGGCAGGCTACCCGCAGTTGGCCAGAGTTCCAAAGTCTAGGTCTGGCGTCGGTTGCTGTCGCCTCTTCCCTGACGTCAGTGCACCAGGGGTATAAAAGATGCAACCGACGCCATTTTCTTCAGTTTTTCTTGCCTCAGATGTCAGGTGCCCCCAAATAGGAAGGCTGTAAAAACATATGCCAAAAAGCATGCATGTAGTAAAATAAACATTTCCTTCATCTACAAGTAAATACACCACATAGGTTGTATAGAGTTAAGAAGTACAGAAAAGTCCCAGCAAAGAAAAGGGGGATGGTGGGTGGGTAACCTGGACTGCAACAGTGAATACACTCGAACATCTACATTTATGGTAGGTACACAACTGTACTATGTTCATCGTGTTTCACTGTTGCAGTCATTACACTTGGGTAGAATCCCAAAGCTGAGGTTGGGTGGTTGGTCCTAAATTGGATTAGGAGGGGCTACCAGGGCCTGCAGAACTGCAGTGGCAAAGCCTGCTCTGGATTTAGAGTAAAGAGGTAAGTGGTAGTGCTTGGTGAAAGTGTGCACTGAACTCTAGGCAGCAGCTTCTAAAATGTCTTTGGTTGGTACTCCTCTCAGAAAGGGTGCTGAAGTGGCTGCTGCTCTGGTAGAATGTGGCCTAATGCCCTTATGCACTGATTTGCCATGTTGTGCATAGCAGAAGCAAATAGTGTCCTATCAATTTTGAAATTGTCTGCTTTGAGATAGGCTTCCCTTATGATCCTGCAGCGTAAGCTACACACAGTTGCTCAGTTTTTCTGAAAGCTTTCCTTTTCTCCAAGTAGAATCGTAGCTGTCTGTGTATGTCCAAAGCGTGCAGAATTCTCTCCCCATTATTCTGGGGATTTGGATAGAAAGTTGGCAAATGAACGGTTTGGTTAAGAGCCACACTGGAAATCACCTTTGGCATAAATATTGGGTTTGTCCTTAGAGACCCTGTCCTGATGAAAAATTATGAAAGGTTCCACTGCCATTAATGCCTGTAACTCTGAGACTCTTCTTGCTGAAGTTATTGCTAGGAGCAGAGCAGTTTTCCATGATAAGAATTTTATATCAGCAGTGCTGGCTGGTTCAAAAGGAGGCAGTGTGAGCTTTTCTAAAACAAAATTGAGGTCCCACGTAGGTACTGGTGCTCTCTTGGGGGTCTTATGTTTTTTGCCTCTCTGAGATACTGTTTTAGTAGTGGATGTGAAAAAAATAAGAGGTTCCATATTGTAATGAGCTGAAATGGCAGAGGCATGGATCTTAATAGATGTGGATAGGCCTTTGTTCAGCATCTCAGTTAGGTATTGTAAAATCTGAGGTATATTCAGAACAAGTGGTTCAAGTCCTTGTGCCTAGTTCCAAGCACAGAATCTCTTCCATTTTTCTGCATAAGATGTCCTAGTGCTGGGCCTCCTGGCTTCTAAAATGACATCCATAACAGCTTTAGAGAGAGGTGTGGTCTGAGTGGCTATATTATCTGCCATGCAGCCAGATTTAAGGTTCTGAGTTGACTGTGCAGAATCTGATTGTTTTGTTGAGTCAGAAGATGAGGAATTTGAGGTAAAGGCCAGGCTGGGCCTTGAGACAAGGTCTTTAGGATTGGGTACCAATGCTGGCGTGGCCAGTCTGGGGCAATCGGGATCATTTTTGACTTCTCTTGCCTGACTTTTAGGAGCACTTTGGGAAGAAGAGGCAGTGGAGGAAAGGCATAAACTGTCAGGATTTTCCAGCTGAATGATACAGCATCCACTTTCAATGCTTGAGTGATAAGTTCTTGTGCAGAATTTCTGTAGTTGGCAGTTGTGAGGGGAGGCAAAAAGATCTATGTCTGGGCGTCCCCATTTCCTTGTTATCATGCTGAAGACCTGTGGATTTAGTTTCCATTCATGAGGATCCATGAGATTTCTGCTTAATTCGTCTGCCAGTGTGTTTTTTGTTCCTGGCAGGAATTGTGCCTGCAGATGTACCTGATAGGTCAGTGCCGTGTTCCACAAAGTCATGGCTTGCCTGCAGAGGGGGTAGTAATGTGTGCCCCCCTTGCTTGTTTATGTACCACATAACTGTGGTATTGTCCGTCTTTAGTAATAGTTGTCCTGGATGTAGTAGATCCTTGAAGGCTGTCAGAGCATTCTGTACAGTTAGCATCTCTTTTTGATTGATGTGAAGATGCATTTGTTCCTTGGACCACGTGCCCTGAATACATTTTCCTGCCATATGTGCCCTCCAGGCATAATCCGATGCATCCATTGTTATTGTCTGCCTGGCTGTGGGTAAGGTGAAAGGCTGTCCCTTGTTGTGGTGACAGGCCTGGGACCACCATCGAAACTCCTGTTGTAGGCAGGGAATTAGTTATTATTGTTTCCAGGTTGTGGCAATGTTGAGTCCAAACACTTTTTAGATACCATTGTAATTTCCTCATATGCAGTCTTGCATATGGAATTAGTAGAATGCAGGATGCCATGAAGCCCAGGGCCTGCAGAATTTTTCTTGCAGGGAGCTGGGTCTTTGTTGCCATCATTTGAAAGTAATGAGTCAGTTGCCTTTGCTTGTCTGGCGTGAGATAAGCCATCTGGGCAGTTGTATTTAAGCTTGCACCCAGGAATATTATCTCTTGAGAGGGCACTAGTTTTGATTTCTTTTCGTTTACTGTATACCCTAGGCAAATTAGTAATCTTTTTACAAACGCCAGATGTTTTAGTAGAATGTCCTTGCTCTCTGCTTGAATAAGGCAGTCGTCCAAGTAGGGATATATCTGAATTCCTTTTTGTCTGCAAAATGCAATTACTGGTGCCAGGCATTTCGTGAAGACCCTGGGCGCAGTAGATAAGCCAAAGGGCAGTGCAGAGAATTGGTAATGCATTGAGCCAGCTATGAATCTGAGGTATCGTCTGCAAGATTGTCTGATTGGTACATGCAGGTATGCCTCCTTGAGGTCCAAAGTAACTAGCCAAGCCTTCTTGCCCAGCATAGGTAGAAGTTGCTGTAGTGTTAACATTTTGAATTTTGGAACATCCAGAAAAGTATTTAGGATTGACAAGTCCAGTATTGGTCTCCAGGCTTTGTCCTTTCTGGGTACCAGGAAAAGTCTTGAGTAAAATCATTGTCCCTGTTCTTGACGTGGTACTCTTTGAATAGCTCCCATATCCATGAGAGCAGCAATTTGTTTTTGTGCCTCTGCCCATTGGTTTTGTGGCAGGTCCGGCATACCTTTTGATTTTGGAAGGGTGTGAAAGTGGAACCTGTAACTCTGAGAACCAATATTCAGTACCCATTTGTCTTGGGTGATTATGTTCCAATTTTGTGAGAAAAGTGTTAGCTTTCCCCCTAAGGACGCTGCCAAAAGGTAAGTGCTTGGCATCTGTAGAGGGAAGTCATTGGGACTGTTTCCTATAAGGTTGTGATTTGTCTTCTCCTCCTTTGGGGGCTGAAGCACCCCATTGTCTAGGTCTGTAGGAGCCTTGGGGCTGAGATCTGCCTCTTGGGAGTCTGTATCTGCCTCTTTGTGGCCTGTCTGACACCGGAAAGGACCAATTTTTTGAAGGCCAGTTTCTGCTAAACCTAGGTGGTTGAACCTGTAAGAAATCCTTCACTGTCTGCATTGATTTTGTTTTATCCTCCATTTTCTTTAACACTTCTTCTGCCTTAACACCAAACAAAGTATCATGTTGTAGTGGAACATTCAATAATTTTAATTTAACATGTTCAGGTAAACTTTGTTCTTTTAACCAAGCATGCCTTCGAATGACAGAGCCTGTAACTGCGGCTCTACAAGAAGCCTCTAATGAATCAAATCCACATTGCAGAGTATGCTTTCCCACTTGTTCAGCAGCATGCAATAAATCCTGCATTTCCTTATTGTCATGACTTTCTGAGTTTGTAAGCATTTTCTGTTTTAATATAGACATGAGGTACTGTTGATATTTAAGCATGTGAAACTGGCAGTTTAAAGCCCTTACAGTCAAAGTAGCATAAGTGTAAACTTTTTCCCCCATCTATCCAGAGCTGTAGCTATCAGAGGGAACAGGTTTTTTTTGCAGTAGAAGCCTTAACCCCTTTGGGACCCTGAGAAATTGTTTCTGGGTCAGCAGCAGGGTTTTTATAAAGAAATTTATGAGAGTCAGGGACCCTGTAGTACCTGTCTGGCTTGACTGGTGCAGGGGGTAAAGAATCAGGAGACAGACTGGTTTCAGAGAAAACATCATCAACAATATCAAGCACAGGGGGGATAGCCAGGGGCCTGTGCTGAGCAATAAAAGAAAGTCTCTGAGCCTTTTCTTGGATTCTGAATAATCCTGGCTCTCCCAATGGAAATGCTCCCTCATGGTGTGCAGGGTTTCCCCAAACGAATAATCCTCAGGTGGAGAGGCTGAAGGTATAGATTCTTCTGCATCAGAATCCTCATAGGGAGGAAGAGAATATCCCTGATCTGAAGAGGAATCAGAGGAAATAGAAACCTGGTCAGAGGAATCATAGTCAGTGTCTTGCCTAGGCCTTTTATCAGGAGGGGGATGGGAACCCCTGATCAAAGTAATTAAGTCTTCGGCCATTTTAAGCATCTGTTTCTTTGGCATGGATGACTGTCCTGAAGAATGCTGTACTTGTTTTCTTGTCTTTAATGGTGATTTTGACTTTGCCTTGGTTGCTGCAGAGGACTTAATAGTAAGCTGTGAAGGTCTAAAAACACCCTCAGAAGCCGATGCCTGCTCAGCGGCTCCGGACCCATCTGAGGGAATCGTTTCCGCAGGTCCAGTACCTTGAGTTTCCAGAGGCCCAGGTGCCTCCACGTGGGAATCGATACAACCTGTAGCTCTGAGGTAGCGGGTGTCAGGGGCTGCGAAAGCGCCTCACTGAGAACCGGCGACTGGCCTAGAAGAGGCTTCGTCGTCAGTTTTGGACCTCGGATGCCTGTCCTTTTCCTTGTCTTTCCGTTTTTTATGAATTCCGGTCGTCGGTTGTTCCAACGGCATTATATAATTAAACCTCTGGCCAAAGTAATGTAAAGCAAAATCAAACTGACGCTTAATAGTGCGTTTGTTGAATCTAGCACAAAACCGACAACTAGTAACATCGTGGTCAGGGCCTAGGCAAGGAATACAGTAAGAGTGAAAATCCTTATGAGGTATTTGCTTCCCACAAAAAATACAATTGTTAACTTTTACTGACATCGGTCTGAAGCAAGAAAAGGTTTCCCCCAACGGGGTACTTAGCTTTATTGAAGACTTCGGTTCTGAAACTCGATTTAGAAAATCTCAGGAGTCGGCCGACCGGCACTTGCGAACTGCTTTTGCTTCAGGCACCGCGCGGCAATAAAGACTGAAGAAAATGGTGTCGGTTGCATCTTTTATACCCCTGGTGCACTGACGTCAGGGAAGAGGCGACAGCAACCGACGCCAGACCTAGACTTTGGAACTCTGGCCGACTGAGGGTAGCCTGCCAGCAGGATAACCCAAGTGTAATGACTGCAACAGTGAAACACGATGAACAATAGGTGGATACAACACAGTCTGATCTGGAGGATGAGAAATGACCCCCAGGAAAGGACAAATTCCCTCTTACTGCAATAAGTAATCCTTATGAATGATTTTCAAAACCCATTTGTCTGAAACAATGCGTTTTCAAATGGAAAAATGGAGATTAAGATTTTCTGGAAGAGAAAAGGGGCAAGGATGGGAGGAAGTCAGTCAGTCAGACTTATTGGACAGTCTTTTGTTTTTGGACGTCCGACATTTCTTTTTGAAACTCCCTAGTAGTTTTATCTTAAACATCTGTTCGCCAAAAGATTGCTTATTCTGTTTCTAACCAAAACTGGATGTGGAGATAAAAAAATCTCTTGGACAATTTTGAAAAGGAAGGCTGAAAAATCTTAGTCCCTGGATCGTTTTGCCCCTTTCATCACACCTTTTGATCATCTCTGCAGCAGAGGGGCCAAATACTAAATCTCTATCCAAGAAATAAAAATCTCATTTTTAATAATTGGGAGGTTCTGAGAATGAAGCCATGCAAACCTCCCCAAAACGTAACAGAGGCCATTACCTGAGAAAAAGTATCAAAAGAGGCATGCACACACTGCAATGAGTAGTGACCTGTACAACAGAAGAAACTAAGTTATTTAAAGCATATTCATCCTCTCCAGAAAATAACTGAAGATAAAAGAAGTTATGTACTCAACATAACTTTCCATCTGTGTTGTCGATTTTCATTCCTCCTCGACTGATGGCTTTGGATCACAGGTGTCGGACCCAACTCGGCCGAATGTAAAAGCTCATGGCAATCCAAAACTCTCGAACTTCTCCCTTACCCATAATGCATCCTCCCCATTACCTCAGATCTTGTTTGCAAGCACTAAGAAAGATGTACTCTTACAATTTAAACATATACTTGTCCAATTTGGATGAAGTGAAAGGACAGAGTCTTACAAAGGAAGGGGCAGTGCCATTTCTGGAGCTGGTAATGCCATAAAGATGCAACCCATTTGTTATATCCTTTTGTTCTCCTAGAAGAAAAACCTAAAAGGTTGAGGGTTGGTGGGAGGGGTGTCGAGGAGGAATGAAAATCAACAACACAGATGGAACGTTATGGTGACTACATAACTTCTTTATCTGATGTTGTCAATTTTCACTCCATCTTCGACTTCTTCGAAGCTTGGGTGGATTCAAGGAAGGATATTTCTGAGCACCATTTTTCCAAAAGATGCTCTACCCCTGGACACCAGATCCAGCTTATAATGTGAGATAAAGGTGTGAAGAGAAGCCCAAGTTGCTGCTGAGCAAATATCATCCATAGAAATCCTTGAGTGGAAGAATGAAGAAGTAGCTACAGCTCTGGTAGATTGAGCCCGTATGTTGTACTTCAAAGCCATTCCTGTCTTGTTATAAATAAAGGAGATACAGTCAGTAAGCCATTTAGCCCAAGTGACTTTAGAAACAGGTACGCCCAACTTCAATCCAGCAAATGAAACAAATAATCAGTTTTTCTGATATCTTTTGTCCTACGAAGATAAAACCTTAATTATCTATGAACATCTAGCAAATGTAGTAAATATTCTCCTTTGCTGGAATAATTTGGGAAGAATACTGGAAGATTAATACATTGACTGATGTTGACGTGATACTACCTTAGGCAAAAAGGCTGCATTAGTTCGTAAAGATACTCTGCCCTTATGAAAAATGAGATATGGAGGTTTTGCTGACAATGCCTGAATTTCCGAAACTCATCTGTCAGATGTGATGGCAACTAAAAATAAGGTCTTCCAAGACAAAAATTTTAGGTCATAATCATTGGCTGGTGGAATCAAAGACTGCAGTACCAGATTGAGATCCCACGATGGAGTGGGATCTTTAAAAGGAGGTTTCAGAATAATTGTACCATGCAAAAAGGCTTTACATAGTTTATGACAGGCTAGTGAGTGGCCATCAAGGCCATTGTGGAAATTAGAAACTGCTGCTAATTTAATTCTCGCTGTTGAAGAACTAGCCCCCTGGTTGAAAAGCTGTGTCAAGAACTGTAGTACATGATCAATTGGTGCCAAAAGAGGACCTATGTATTTTTGAGTAGACCAATGTACAAATCTTTTCCATTTACTAACGTATAGTTTTCTAGTGGATGACTAAGGGAAGAAAGGAAGATGAAACGCACAGGGGAAGACAGCATAGAATATCTAGCTAATATTGGAATTAGAGAAACCAAACTGTCAGCTTGAGGCTTGTATGGTCTGGATGTGTAGTGCCTGTTGGATGAGACAAGAGGTCTGGAACTGGGTCCAGAATCCCAGGCTGGTGAATTAAGTGAGGCCACAGGAAGGGAAACCATATTTGCCAAGACCAAAACTGGGCAATGAGGATAACTTTGATCTTCAAACCTGGCACTTCTCTAAAGGAATTTTGGGATTAGGGGAAATGCATAAAGCAATCGGGGGGGGGGGGGGTAGTCTAGTAGAGCATCCCTTGGTGACTCCCCGTGTGGGGGGAATCAGGGCAAAGTAGCTGTTGCACTTGTTATTTAGGGGGGGATGCAAAGAGGTCGCAGCCAGGCCGGCCCCATTTGTGGAAGACTTGTTCTGCCACTTTTTGATTGAGGGACCACTTGTAAGGTAACAATATCCACCTGCTCAGTTTGTCTGCTAGCATGCTGGACTTTCCCAGAATATGCACTGCTAAGAGAAAGCAGTTGGAAGATATTGCCTATTGCCACACCCTTAGTGTCTCTTGACATAGAGGATGTGATCTGGTTCCTCCTTGTTTGTTGATGTACTAAACCACTGACATATCAGTTTGAACTGCAATCGTTCCATATGGGAGAGCATCCTGAAAAGCTTGCAACACTAAAAGCACTGCTCTCAACTCTTGAAAGGTGATATGCAAATTGGCCTCTTTGGGAACCATTTGCCTTGGACTTTCTTTCCCAGGTAATGCCCCCCCCCCCCCCAGCTGGGAAGCATCCGTGGTCACTATGGCCTTGTGCTGTGAGGAGTTAAATGGATGACCCTGTAATACCTGACCCGACTGGTTCCACCATATTAGACTTTTCTTGCAAGAGTTTGTAATTCATACTGGGGCTGACAAGGATAGATAAAAAATCAACCACTGAGATTCGAGCATCCATTGGAGAATTCTTATGTGAAACCTGACTAGTGGAAAAGGGTTATCGCTGCTGCCATTGATCCCAGAGCTTGTAATACTAAGCGGGCCAAGATCGTGGTACTGCAAAGTATTTTGCTGACTTATGACCTTAAGGTCTGAACTCTGGGAAGTGGAAGAGAGGCTACTGTTAACCATGCATCTAGTAGAGTTCCTATGAATACTAGAATTTGAGTTGGTTCTAGATTTGACTTTTCTAAATTTATGGTTATTCCTAATCTTGTGCAGTTGTGGATGACCTCTTCTTTTGCCATAATGAGTTGATGCTTGGTTGAAGCGGTAATGAGCCAGTTGTCTAACTATGGAAACACACGGAATTCTTGCAGTCTCAAGTGAGCTGCTATGACTGATACATTTAGTGAACACCCTGCAGGCTGTGGTAAGTCCAAAGGGCAATGCTCTGAACTAATAATGACTGGCTCCAAGCTGGAAGCGTACGAGTCTCCTGGACTGCCTGTTTATTTTTATGTGATAGTACACATCCTGGAGATGTACTGAGCACATCCAGTCATCCTTTTCCAGAAACGGAAGAACGAACTGAACCATGATCATCCGGACTTTGTCTTTTAAACAAATCTGTTTAAATTGCTGAGATCCAGAACTGGTCTCCAGTCCCCTGTTTTCTTTGGCACTAAAAAGAATCTTGAGTAAGTTCCAGATACTTTGTATTCTGGGGGGACGTCTTGGGTGACTCTTTTGTCTAGCAACTTTTGTACTTGTACAGCCGCTTGATCCCTTTAATTGCATGGTACTTCGGGGATTTTCTTGGAGGTTGTAGGAGAAAGGGAAAATGGAATTACATATCTTCCGGATGCGATCCTCTCCACCCAAGAACCTGTTGCTACCTCTAGCCAGGCTCTCTGGTTCAGGAACAAATGACTCCCAATTGCCTCTAGAGGGGGACATTCAGGCCTCCATTCAGGAGTGTTGAAAGGGCTTGCCAAAGAAAGAATCCCTAGACCCTTGATTCTGCGGGCCTCCTTTGCCACGAGGGTGACGTCTACCATTTGAGTTTCCCCCTCTGCCTCTGAGGGAAGACACTCCAATTGTGTCTTGGAAAGATCCTTGTGATTTCCTGAACCACATGTTTCCTCTTGCCAGTGATTCCTAGAGAAGGGTCTATGGGGGTGGGGGGGTGGAAAAATGCATGCCAATGGCAGAAAAGGTCTTTCCATCATTCTCACATCTGGACAACGTATCTTTTACTTTGGGGCCAAAAAGAGAGGTGCCGTCACAAGGAACATTGATGAACATAGATTTAAAAGGCTCCGCAAAGTCACACAACTGCATCCAGGCATGTCTCCTGATGGCTACACTGCCACACTGGAAATCAGCTTCATGGATGAATTTGATATTGATTGAAGGGTCGCCAGCTGTGAGGTGACTGAATCCTTCATCTCTTCAGACATGGTTCCTCTAAGTTATCCGAGAATTCCTTTATCAGATGTCTCTGCAATCTGGTGAGATGTGCCAGGTAGTTCAGAGACCTCAAGGTGAAGGTCCCTGAAGCATAAACACATTTCCCAAATCTGTCCATGGCCTGGGACTCCCTGTTGAGGGGATGCACAGAGGAACTTTTGTTGGCTAGTTCCTTCCTGGTGGCCACCATTATGACCATGGTGTCTGAAGGAGACATCATTTTGTCAGGCTTCTTTGGGATGAGCTCAGTGGAGTCAGGCTCCTTCCACACCACCCGCAAGACGAACTTTTAGGAGCTCATCGGCAGTTGTTATCACCCAAGACCAAAGGCCTCTATGGCAAAGGATTGCTGGGCTTCCAGCCACTTCTCTGTTTTAGGATTTCAATTAAGTCTCCAAATGAAACATCAGCAGGAGGTGACCATGGGGATCCTTCACCTTCCTCAAAATCTGTGTCTTCAGTGACAGATTCACGTGTCCTCTTCCGAAGGACCTCTTCAGTGGGATAATCTCGGGAGGTATTGGAACAGGTAGAAATACCCAATTGGGTGTCCTGGGGTTTTGGTACTGGCTGGCCCTGTGGGAGGGTAAGCTGAGACTCCTAATGCAAAGCAGGGGATACAGAACCCGAGGGAATAGGACCGGTCTGCGTCATGGAAGTTGACAGGGCTCTCTCCAGAGTCCTAAAGGCCAACCTTCCTGGAGAGGGATAGGAACCCCGGTCCAAAACGCGAGCTTTCTGATCCCTGGTCCCACGCTGCTCCACGGAAAGCCACACTAAGGCAGAAGTTGCAGCCAAACTAGCCCTTGCCAAAGTTTAGAGGTGCAGAGACTGCTCCAAAGCCATTGGGAGTTTACTGAAACACCTTGGATCCGACAGGGTAGAAACAGCTCTAACAGTTCTCCAGATCTGACAGCACAAAGGAGCTCAGAGAAAACTTCTAACCTGAGGATACAGCGACCTTCGGACCCGAAGAAGACTGTCCAGGACGACTCAGATCCAAGTGCTCCAAACCCACAGAGGAATCAGAGGAAGATGAGTCAAAGGTGGAGACTAAGAGACAAGGGCTTCCTAACTCAAAGGAGTAGGAGCTGAAACAACCATTGGGAGGCTCTGCACCGAGAGGATCTGTCTCACTACCTTCTCCACATCTTCTACTGTAAGACTCCTAGAAAAGCGAGAGGACTGCCTGGAGGAAGAGTCTGGTCTGTATAGAAAAGGAGAAGGTACCTTTGACGGAATAGAGTCTACAGACGGAGAGTACCTTGTCCTAAGTAGAATGTCCAAAAAAGTGGGAGTATCAGAGGTCATTGGAGCAAATGAACCCTGTGTTTTCAGAGACCTCGGATCTGAAGAAGCTACCTGATCTGGAGAAGTCTTTTCTTTTGTCTGATCCGAGAGGGTCAGAACCGACAACTTAATTTTCTTCTTCTTAGATGGATCCAAAGAAACTGCCAGATCCGAGGAAGGCCTTTTAGAAACTTTCTCCGAGGTCTTCGATGAAACGGAAGAACAGCGTGGAGATGATTTACACAATTTTTTGATGATTCACCAGAAATAGCATCACCAAAGGAGGACAGTAGAAGTCCATTTAAGATTAACTTATTTTTGAGCTCTACCAAAGCACGAGGGTTAAAAGCATGGCAGATCTCACAACTTTTCGGTAAGTAAAGAGGGCCTAGACAGTAGACACAAAGAGTGTCGACATCAGAAAAAGGGATTTTCTGGCAGCATTTCCCACACTTTTTAAATCCTGCTGGGAGTTTTTTCCTTCTGAGCCATGACAAGAAATTAACAACAGAACAGAACAGGAAGGCCGAAAAATACCTATAGAAAGTTTAAGAACAACAAACAAAAGTAAAGAGTACCATGCACCTTAGCATGACTAACCTTTCTTTTTGGTAAACTCTAGCTTGTCTGCGTAGCTATAATTTTAGAACTTTTGTTCTTATTAGGAAGTGTTGAAGATGTACATAGCTTTGTCTGTTATTATTAAATTAATAGGTTTTGGGGGTATTGGGGGAGTTTTTTTTGTTTTTGTTTGAGGGCTTTCAATAAAACAAAACGTTCTGTAAGTGTTGACAGGCTCAAATGGATATGATAAGAAACAACCGTATAAAAGATCAACCTGACAAACAGTATATGCAAATAACATAAAAGTTGGAACTAGATGTTTAAAAAAAACAAGAAGTTATGTACTCATCATAACGTTCGATGTATGTTGTCCATCTCACCTTACATTCTTACCCGTAGGTTCGGAGCCGAACCTCGGCTCCAACTTGGCCATACTCTAGCTCGAAGTCTTCTATTGGCTCGTGGCTAAGAGGTTATCATGCAACAGGCCTATTCCCCAGATCTTGTTTGCTGCAAGCTCACACACGTACACACTGAGAAGAAGAACAACCCCAACAGAAAGGACTACTGACACCTAGAGACAATACCTCCAGGAGGGGGAAGGAGGGAGGGTTAGTCAGAATATAAGGCGAGATGGACTACATACATCGAAAGTTATGGTGAGTACATAACTTCTTGATGTTATGTAGTCCAGTCTCGCCTTCATTCTTACCTGTGGGACAGCATCCCTAGCACCTTGATCTTGGGTGGCTCAGTGAAAAATACTCTTGAGCACCGTGGAACCAAGGGAAGATCTGCCTCTAGAGACCAGATTTAATTTGTAGTGACTAATAAAGGTATGAGGCGAAGCCCATGTTGCTGCAGCAAAAATATCATCCATAGACATCCTAGCCTGAAACGCAGTTGAGGTAGCCACCAATCGTGTAGAATGAGCCTTTACTTTAAAGGGTAATTCTCTGCCATTGGAAGAATAAATAAATAAGATGCAATCAGACATCCAGCAAGACAAGGTTACCTTAGAAACAGGAACCCCAAGTCTAGTGTCTGAAAATGAGACAAACATTTGATCTGATTTCCTGAAATCTTTTGTCCTATGTAAATAGAAATGCAATTTTCTATGAACATCTAGCTGATGAAACTTAAATTCTGCCCTGTTGGAGAATTCAGGAAAAAACACAGGCAACTCAATGGATTGGTTGATATTGACAACAGAGGCAACCTTTGGAACAAAGGAAGGGCTGGTTCTTAAGGAGACCCTATCTTTTTGAAACCCCAAATAAGGTGGCCTAATTGATAATGCTTGAAGTTCAGAGACCCGTCTAGCTGAAGTTATGGCTACCAAGAATACTGTCTTTCACAACAAGAATTTAATGTTACACGTAGCTGCGGGCTCAACGGGAGTTGAGGTGAGCTTCTGTAGTACAAAACTGAGGTCCCATGGCATCACTGGATCAAAGACTGGAGGTCGGAGTAACAATGTCCCTCTCAGAAAAGCCCTACAAAGCCTATGAGCCATAAGGTTGGGCTCATTAGCAACGTGAAAGGTAGAAATCACTGCCAATTGCACTTTAATGGTTGCTGCAGCTGAACCCTGACTGAACAGCTGAGAAAGAAATTCCAATATTGCCAAAATAGGCGCTGTATAAGGATCAATATGTCTCTCACAGGCCCAAATAGAAAATCTCTTCCACTTACTGGAATAAACTTTCCTGGTAGAAGGCTTGTGGGAAGATGATAGAATATGGACCACTTCCAGGGAAAAATCATGAAGCCTGACTAAGGACAGAACTGGAGCAGCCAAGCTGTCAACTTGAGGGTCTGGATGGAGGGACGCAACTGTCCTGACATACGAGTCAGCAGATCTGGAGCTGGGTCCAGAATCCAGAGCTTGTCCATTAGATAGGGCTGAAGGAAGGGAAACCAAACCTGACGAGGCCAGTGTGGGGCAATGAAGATCATTTTGCTTCCCAAAGACTGTGCTTTCTGAATGACCTTTGATATCAGAGGTAACGGTGGAAAGGCGTAGAGAAGACCGGCGGGCCAAGCGTGAGCCAGATCATCCCTGGCCCCCTCCAGGGGGATAAGGGTGAAATAGCTGCTGCATTTGGCATTGAGGGGGCTGGCAAATAGATCTCAGCAAGGCTGATTCCATCTGTGGAATATCTCTTCTGCACCATAATTGTTCAGGGACCACTCGTGAGGCATTAAAATAGCTCTGCTCAGCCTGTCGGCAATCACGCTGGACTTCCCCGGTATATGCGTTGCAACTAGAAAGCGTTGGGAAGACACCGCCCACTGCCAAACTCGAAGTGCCTCTCTGCAAAGGGGGTATGATTTGATTCCTCCCTGTTTGTTCAGGTACCATATCACTGACATGTTGTCTTGAGTGGACTGCAATTGTCCCTAGAGGGAGAAAGCTCTGAAGTGCTTGCAATGCTAATAGCACTGCTCTCATCTCCAAGACATTGATATGCAAATGGGTCTCGTGATCCTGCCACGTGCCTTGGACAGTCCTGCCAAGATATTGCCCCCCCACCCGATCTGAGAGGCATCCGTGGTCACCATAGCAACTGGAGGAGATGGGACAAAAGGCTTGCCCACGTTGAGATTGCTGCCTGAAGCCACCAGCATAGATCCGTGTCCGTAATCAGAATAGAATGGGAGAGAGGAAGATGTTGTAGTGACCATTGGGCGAAAAGCAGCCACTGAAGAATCCTCATGTGTAGTCTGGCAAGGGGAACTGGCATGATCGTGGCAGCCACGGTCCCTAATAACTTGAGGACCACGTTTGCTTGACCTTCCTTAATGGTAGTAAGGCGTAGACCTGCTGTTGCAGAGCCTTCTGGTAAGAAGACCCTCATGAGCACCGTATCTAGTTCGGCGCCAATAAAAGTGACACGCTGCAAAGGCAACAAGGCAGATTTTTTTTCCAATTTAGAGTAATTGCTAACCTTTGACACAGTGTAATGGTGGCGTCCCTGGTCTGTAACAGTAGATGCCTGGTGGTGGCAGAAAGGAGCCAGTCGTCCAGGTACGGAAAGATTTGGAATCCCTGACGTCTCAAGTGAGCTGTTACCATTGCCATGCATTTGGTGAACACCCTGGGGGGCTGTGCGAGACCAAAGAGCAGAGCACGAAACTGAAAATGACTGGCTCCCAGCCGGAAGCGTAGATGACTTCTCGATGCCCTGTCCATCTTGATATGGTAGTAAGCATCTTTGAGGTCAATGGAGCTCATCCACACATCTTTCCCTAACAGGGGGAGTATTGACTGCAAGGTGACCATGCGAACTTGGACATTTGTACATGAAGGTTCAACTGGCTGAGATCCAAAATGGGTCTCAGGTCCCCTGTTATTTTCGGCACCAAAAATAATCTGGAGTAAGTCATTAATCCTACTTGGTCTGCGGGGACAGGCTGGATGGCTCCCTTTGAAAGCAACTTTTTTATTTCTAAAGTTGCGGAATCCCTGTGACTGGGTGGAACGTCTGGGATTCTCTTGGTTGGCGAGGGAGGAGAAGAGAAGGGAATATGATAACCTCTGGAAATTATCTTTAATACCCACTCGTTTTGGGTGAC
The DNA here is from genome assembly GCF_019279795.1 of Protopterus annectens. Taxonomy (NCBI): domain Eukaryota; kingdom Metazoa; phylum Chordata; order Ceratodontiformes; family Protopteridae; genus Protopterus; species Protopterus annectens. Next base: position 698,221,768 of record NC_056729.1, on the reverse strand, counting down.
GTCTTCACAGGCTTCTGGGTATAAAGAAATGTGACCTCTGACTGGCTCCAGAGACGCACAGTCGGGCCTCCCTTCAGGAGCGCTGGTAGGGGGAACCACTAAAGGAATCACGGTCCCCCTGATTACGTGGACCTCCTCTGCCTCTAGGGCAGCATCTACCTGAATTTCCACCCCCTCCCCTGCCTCCGGACAGGGAATCACTTTGTGCACCCTGAAAAAACCTCTGCGACTTTCCGAACCACATTTTCCCACCCTTCTGGCCCTTGGGGTAAGGTCTAGAAGGCATGGAAAAATGGACTCCCACTGCAGACAGGGTTTTTCCTTCTTGTTCGCACCTAGTGAGAGTGTCCTTCACCTTGGTTCTGAACAATGATGAACCATCAAAGGGGGCGTTGGTGAACGCAGACTTGAAGGCCTCCGCAAAATTGCACAGGCGCATCCAGGAGTGTCTCCTAAGAGAGACTCCGGAATCCATTGCCCTACTCGCTTCGTCGGCTGCGTATGAGATCAGCCTCATGGAGGAGTTGGTAAGGGAATTTACGGTACATCTGTGCATTGACCTTCTGTGCCACGGCATCAGAAATGTTACCCTGTAGAAAATCCCCTAGCTCTTTTAGGAGATCTCTCTGGAGCCTTGTAAAATGTGCCAAGTAGTTCAGCGACCGCAGTGTAAAGGCCACTGAGGTAAACACACGCTTCCCATACCTGGCCATAGCCTGGGACTCCTTGTTAGATGGATGGACGGTAGACGAAGTTTCAGCAAGTTCCTTCTTGGTGGCCGCTGCCACTACCATGGCATCTACTGGAATGCCTTTAGTTAGATATTCCTTGTCAGAGGATGTGGACAAAAACTTATTGGGTCTCCTAGGGACCGGTTCCACAGTGTCACGGGTTAAACACACCTTTCGACAGACAAGATCTAGTAGCTCATCAAAAGGGGGAGAAACCCAAGAGGCGGAGGGTTGAGACCCGAAAGCCTTCAGGAACACTGACTCCTCATCAGAAGGGGATTTGGAGGGCCAGCTGCCTCTCTGCTTCAAGATCTACAAGATATCTGAAAAAGAGATATCTTCAGAAGACAACCTGGGGGACCCCTCTGACTCCTCGAGGTCGGTGTCCGACATGAGAGACTCATCCGGGGGAGTCAAGGTGTTTCCTCTTGCACAATCTCTTTCTGGCGAGCTCCTCAGGCAAAATCTCTGGGGAGATGTCAGAAAGTTGTGGACCACTCATGGAGGTATCCTGAGGCTTAGGGTCTCCGCTGCCCATGGTTAGAGCGTGATCCAAAACTGACACCGGTGCTGGAGGGGGCAGAGTATCGGTGCCGTAGGATGCAGCTGACGACCTGGCCAGCATGCTCCTCATAACCTCAAAGGCTGATCCCCCCTGACTCCGAAGGCCGACTAACTGTAAAGGAAACAGTAGTAGCCCTCTATGCCGAGGAGATGAGGTCCAAAGCAGATGTCGGGTCCAAGCTCACTCGAGCCGAAGCACCGAGAGGAAGGCTCGGAACAGATGAAGATCGATCCAATCCCTCCCCCTCGGGTCCGACCGGAGAACCGTGGACCCTCGACCCCGTGGACAGAGCCAACGAGGTCGGAGTGGAAATCGGAACCGAGAGGCCAGGCGAGGCTACTGAAACCGACCTAATGGCACCCCACGGAACCAACAACTCTGGCTCCGAAGGCCGAGAAAGGCTTGGAGGAGGAACAACAAAGGATAAAGAGGCCATAGGCTCCGGAGCTGACTAGGTCGGAGCCAAAATCAATTTGGCCAACACCGATGACTGAAGCAGTTTCCTCACCACACCACCAACGTCCTCATCGGACATGGTCCTGGAAGACCTGGAGGATAATGTAGGAGATCTGGATCTCCCTACAGAAGGGGACTTGCCTGGAGAAACCGGTCGAATAACTGGAGACCAGCTCCGAACCACAATATCCGTGACCGGCAAGAGACTACCTTTTGTCGGCACCGAGGGCAATGGGACCGAAGAAGGAGAAGCTGTTCTAGCAACTTTCTGTGGCGGCTCTGAAGAAACAGATGGAGCCGGACAGCACTTCTTAGAAGTCTTTTTGTCCTTTTTAGCTGGAGAGGATAATGCACTGGAAGACTTAGCCAAGTCTTCCTTAAGGCGTGTTTAAGCAGTCCTTTCAAAACGAGCTTGTTCTTCCTCTTCTGTAGCACACGGGGATTGAAGGAATGACAAACCAAGCAGGACTCTTGGAGGTGAATAGCCCCCAAGCAGTACACGCATACAGAGTGCCCATAAGTTAAAGACATCTTATTGTTGCATTCAACACACTTTTTAAAGCCCGAAGTCTTGTGTTCCTTAAAATCCTTGGACATGCTGAAAGGAACAAAGCAATATGTACACACACTAGACCCAACTAACCCCGCACAAGAAACAGAGCCTCTAACTAAAACAGCCTAGAAACCGGCGGGAAAAACAACAGGGAGGACTAGGTCCTCTAACTTAAACGGGCCTAGCCCAGGAAAACAAAGGCAGGATAGCACCACTAGCCAGACACAACAACACTAAACGTTAACAGAATGGGGCCCCAAACCAAAGACCACACAGAAAACAAAGGGGTAGGACTAGGTCCTCTAACAAACGGGCCTAGCTCGTGGGGAAAGGAAACAAACGGGATACCAAAAGAGCCAACAGCAAGGCCACAAAACACAGCAAGAGAAACAAAACAAAGGCAGTAAAACACCACTACCACACACACAGAGCTATGAAAATAGCTTTTTTAGCAACAACAAGTTAACAGTTTGTAAAATTTTTATAAGCAATATACTTAGCAACAGCCAAAAGCGAGACCATGTCTGAGCGTAACGAGTGTCAAACGAGAGCAGGGGAATAGACCTGTTGCATGATGGAATACCTCTTAGCCAGGAGCCAACTGAAGACTTCAAGCTAGAGTATGGTCGAGTCGGAGCCGAGGTTCGGTTCCGAACCCATGGGTAAGAATGAAGGCGAGACTGGACTACATAACATCAGCAGTTATACATAAATGGTGGCTAGAGTAATTATTTAAGAAAAAAAGAAGTTATTTACTCGCCATAAGGTTTAATGTGAGTTGTTCATCTCGCCTTCATTCTTACTGATTGGATCGGAGCCGATCCTCGGCTTTGACTCGACCAAATGCAAAAGCTCGAGATCTTCAACCAGCTTGTGGCCTACTCCCTATCCCATGATGCACTGGTGCTTCCCTCAGATTTTATTTGTTGCCAGTAAAGGTATAAGCCAACTCCTAATATACCAATAGCATAGAAAAAGACTAGATAACGGTCAAATACAGTCATAACATGCCTCAATTCTCGGTCCTCAAGAAGCCTGGTGGGGGTTGGACGGTGGGACGTAAGAATGAAGGCGAGATGAATAACTCACATGGAACGTTATGGTGAGTACATAACTTCTTTATGTGAAGTTGTCCAATCTTGCCTTCATTCTTACTGATGGGTTGGCATCCCGAGCACCATCTTTCTCGGGTGGCTCACGGGAGTATATTCTTCAGGACAGTGGAACCAAAGGAAGTCCTGCCCCTGGAGGCCCTATCTACTTTGTAATGTGTGATAAAGGTATGAGGCCTTGACTGAGTGGCTGCTGCACAAATAGTATCTATTGGTAATTTGGCAGTAAAGGCTGAAGAAGTGGAGACAGCTCTAGCTGAGTGGGCCTTTATTTTGTCTTGTAATGGTGTTTTCACTGAACTATAAGTAAGGGAAATGCAATCCGATAGCCATTTTAATAAAGTGGTTTTCATAACAAGAGCTGAGAAGGAAACGATGAGCTGTTCCATTTTCCTGAAATCCCTGGTCCTGTCTGATAGAATCAAAGCTGTCTGTGAACATCAAGCGTGTGTAGCATATACTCTTATTGCCATATTTAGGGAAGAAAAAGTACAGTTTTGTACCTACCATAAATGTAGATGTCCGATAGGTATGCATCTGCAGTCATAACATATGGGTTGTCCTGCCTCAGGCAGCCCTTCAGTTGGCCGGATTCCAAAGTCTGGGTCTGGCCTCGGCTGATGTCGCACTTCACCCGACGTCATAGCTCCTGGGGTATAAAGGCATCAGCCAACGTCATTTTCCTCAGTGTTTCTTGCCCCAGATGCCAGGTGCCCTCAAGGAAGGCTAAATTTGTATAAAAGTAGCAAATTTCAAACAGTAGAAAACTAAAAGTATATATACATATATACATACAAACAAATACACCATAATAGATTCCCCCAGCTAGCTAAGAGAGGGGTAAGTACCCTAGGAATACCTCAGAGGGGAAGGAGGGTGGGTAATCCTGACTGCAGATGTATACCTATCGGACATCTACATTTATGGTAGGTACAAAACTGTACTATGTCCTTCAAGGATGCATCTGCAGTCATAACATATGGGTAGAATACCATAGCCAAACTGGGGGAGGAGGCACTAAGATAATGATGGTGTAGTTAAGATCCCTTGTAAAACAGCAGTTGCAAAACCTGCTCGGGATCTGGAGTATAAAGGAAGATTGTAATGCTTGGCAAATGTATGCACGGAGCTCCAACTAGCAGCTTCTAAAATGTCTTTGGTAGCCACTCCTCGTAAGAAAGCTGTAGTGGTGGCTGTAGCTCTTGTGGAGTGAGGCCTGATATTTTCAGGAGTTGTCTTTCCATGAAAGGAGTAGCAGAATCGAATGCAATTTCCTATCCATTTTGAGATTGTCTGTTTTGAGATTGCTTTCCCTTGCACTCCTGTTGCATATGCTACCAGAAGCTGGTCAGTTTTTCTGCTGGCCTTTGTTCTGTCCAGATAGTAGCGCAGTTGTCTGTGTACATCCAAGGTGTGTAGTAGTTTCCCCCCCCTGTTCTGTGGGTTGGGGAAGAATGTAGGTAAATGAATAGCTTGGTTCAAGGATACCCTGGATACCACCTTTGGCATAAAAGTAGGACTGGTTCTCAGAGACACTCTATCCTAGTGAAAGATGAGAAAAGGCTGCACTGCCATTAATGCCTGTAACTCGGATACCCTTCTTGCTGAAGTGATTGCTAGCAGGAAGGCAGTTTTCCAAGATAAGAACTGTAAGTCTGCTGTTGCTGCTGGTTCAAAGGGAGGAAGTGTTAATTTTTCTAGCACAAAATTGAGATCCCATGCAGGTAGAGGTGGTTTCCTTGGAGGTTTTACATTTTTGATCCCTCTCAAAAATTGTCTGAGGAGAGGATGAGAGAAGACAGGAGGATCCATGTTGTACTCTGCTGAAATTGCTGATGCATGAATCTTAATAGAAGAATAGGACAGGCCATTGTGGAACAGTTCTGCTAAGTATTCTAGGATGTGTGCTAGGTTTGCCAGTGTGACATTTGTTCCCTTTGCTGCACTCCAAATGAGGAATCTCTTCCATTTGGCTGAATATGTTTTCCTTGTGGAGGGTCTGTGAGCCTCCAGGATAATGTCCTTAACCCTCTGAGATAAAACAGGTTGGTTTTGTGTTATGCAATTTTCCAAGCAGTTAGCTGCAGCGTTTTTAAGTTTGGATGCAGGGTCCTGTAGTTGTTCTGCGTTAGAAGTAAAGGACAAAGAGGTAGAGGCCATGAGTTCGTCCGAGACATGCTTCTCAGTAGCGGGTACCAATGTTGCCTTGGCCAGTCTGGAGCTATCAGAATTACCTTTGGCTGTTCCTCTCTGATCTTCAATAGAACTTTGTACATCAATGGGAGAGGTGGAAAGGCATATACTGTCAGGTCCTTCCAGCTGAAAGAAAGGGAGTCCACCTTCCAGGCTAGTGGGTGGTATACTCTAGAGCAGAATTTCTTCAGTTGGTGGTTGAGTGGGGAGGCGAACAGGTCTATTTCTGGCATTCCCTATTTCTTTGTTATGTTTTTGAAGATGTCTGGATGCAGCATCCATTCGTGAGCATCCGTGGTAGTCCTGCTTAAGCTGTCTGCTAGTGAATTCTCTTTTCCTGGTACAAATCTGGCCTGCAGTTCGATGTTGAGATTCAGGCCTAAGTTCCAAAGGTCCAGTGCCATCCGGCATAGGGGGTATGAATGTGTGCCTCCCTGTTTGTTGATGTACCACATGACTGTGGTATTGTCCGTCCTTATCAGCAGGTGTCCTTGCTGGAGGAATGAACTGAATGCCTCGATTGCATGCCTCACTGCCAGCATCTCCTTTAGATTTATGTGTAGATTCAGCTGGTCTTGGGACCATAGGCCTTGGATACACTTGTCTTCCATATGTGCCCCCCAGCCTAGGTCTGAGGCGTCCGTGGTAATGGTCTGCCTTGGATGTGGTTTGTGGAAAGGCAATCCTCTGTTTGTCTGGCAGGCTCGAGCCCACCACAGGAATTCTTTGTGCAGGCATGGAATGATTGGAATCAGGGTTTCTAGACTGTGCTTGTGTTGAGACCATACATTCCTCAGGTACCATTGTAGTTTTCTCATATGCAGTCTGGCATGTGGGATCAAGATTATGCAGGATGCCATGTAACCCAGGGCCTGCAGGACTTTCCTTGCAGTAAGCTGAGTTTGTTTTGTTAATGCCATGAAATAGACTGGTAGATGCTTTTGTTTTTCCTCTGTGAGAAAAGCCATCTGAGCTATTGTGTCCAGTTCTGCACCCAGAAATGTTATCCTTTGGGATGGCACTAGTCTTGACTTATGTATGTTGACTGTGTATCCCAAGGCTTGCAGCAGTTGTATGACATAGGCCAAATCCTTTAGTATTTTTGTCTTGTTGTCTGCTTGTATTAGGCATTCAACCAGGTATGGGTAGATTTGAATTCCCTGAAGCCTGCAATGAGCAATTACTGATGCCAGGCATTTCGTGAATACTCTGGGCGCAGTAGATAAGCCAAAGGGCAATGCTGAGAATTAATAATGCTCTGATCCTGCAAGAAATCTGAGGTGTCTTCTGCAATCTGGTCGTATAGGGACGTGCAGGTATGCTTCCTTGAGATCTAGAGTCACCAGCCAAGACTCCTTGCCCAGCATGGGCAGAAGTTGCTGTAGGGTCAGCATTTTGAATTTTGGAACAATGAGATATGTGTTCAGTGCGGACAAGTCGAGAATAGGCCTCCATTGATTTTCTTTTCTTGGTACAAGGAATAGTCTGGAGTAAAATCCTTAGCCTTGTTCCATAGCTGGTACCTTTTCTATTGCTCTCATCCTTAGTAAGCTGATGATTTGTTTTAGAGCCTCTGATTTCTGGCTTGGTGGAAGGTTTGCATTCCTCTCTTTTTTGGTAGAGTGTGGAAGTGAAACCTGTAGCCCTTGTCTATTGTTTGCAAAGTCCATTTGTCTCCTGTAATACAATGCCAGTTTTTTGAAAATAAAGCTAGCTTTCCGCCCAAGGGTGCTTCCAGTTGTTCCCTGGTAGGCGGAATCAGAGCCAAGTCATTGTGTCTGTCCTGTGGAAGTGGTTGCAGTCGCAGCTGTGGCGGCACTTCTCTGGTTGGCAGGTTGCCACTGGCGACACCTGTAGGCACTCCTAGATTGACCTCTGCCCCTTGGGCGTCTATTTCTGCCTCTCTGTGCTCTAGAGGTGTCTGGAAAGGACCAATTCTTTGAAGGCCAATTTCTGCTGAACCTCGGAGGTTGGACCTGCAGGAAATCCTTGACTGTTTGGACAGATTTTGCTTTTTCTTCCACTTTCTTGAGAACCTCCTGTGCAGGGGAGCCAAATAAACTTTGTTTCTCCATAGGGGCATCTAGGAGTTTTGACTTAACATGGTCTGGCAAGGATTGCTCTTTTAGCCAGGCATGCCTTCGAATCACTGCTCCAGTCATAGCTGATCTAAATGAAGCCTCCAGTGCATCATAGCCACATTTCAAGAAATGATTACTGACCTGCTGAGAGTTGTGTACCAAATCCTGAAGGGACTTACGGTCTAAAGGTTCAGGAGAGGCCAGTTTTTTATTCAGCTGATCTAACAAAAATTCCTGGTACTGTATCATATGAAATTGACAGTTTAAAGCTCTGGCAGAAAGAGTTGCAGATGTATAAACCTTTTTACCCCATCTCTCTAATGCTCTAGATTCTCTTTCAGAGGGTAGGGGTTTTTTGGCAGAGGCAGCTGCAACACCCTTAGGGCCCTGAGAAATGGTTTCTGGGTCTGCAGCATGGGCCTTATACAAGTGGAAGTGAGAATCCGGGACCCTGTAGTATCTGTCAGGTTTGGCAGGGGCCGGTGGAGGAGAATCAGGGGCAGTACTGGCATCATTGTATGCATCATCAACTACTGATAGTACAGGTGGTATGGCTAAAGGCCTATGCTGTGGTAAGTGTAAGAAAGTCCTTAGCCTTTTTCTAGAATCAGAAAAATCCTGACCCTGCCATTGGAAGTGTTCCCTCATAGAGTGTAGGGTTTCCCCAAATGAAAACTCTTCTGGAGGAGAGGCAGAAGGGATGGAGTCTTCTGCATCAGAATCCTCATAAGGTGAATATGGGCCTTCCTGATGGTCAGATAAATCTGAACCATCCGAGGAATAGTCAGTGGAGAGAGGTTCAGGGGGTTCAGTCCTAGGCCTCTTTTCAGGAGGGGGTTGTGAGGCCCTGTCTGGGTGAGGTTGGGATCTCCTGATCAGAGAAATAAGGTCCTCAGCAAGGCTGAGAATCTGAGAACTTGAAGTAGGCCTGTGAGAGGGAGTCTTTGTAGGTAAGGCCTTGGAAAGTTTTGCTGCTTTAGCCCTGGAAAAGGCCTTGATAGACACAGAAGCAGGGGGTCTAGCTGCCCCACGTGCAGGAGTAGAGATGTCCAATGGAATAGTGTCAGACAAATCTTGTGTGCCTGCTTCTTCTGTAGGAATTTCTGTAGCCGACTCAGCCGTGGCCTGTGTGGCCTCGGTTGTCGGAGGCATGCTTTTGGCGGAAAGGAGAACCGAGGTCTCGGTCTCAGCCGAAACCGAGACACTCGCGGTAGGCCTAACCGTGGTTTCAGCCGAAACCGCGGGCCGCGAGTGTCGGTCCTTTTCCTTGCGTTTTTTAGCTAAATGTGTAGTCGGAGTCTTCGACGGCATTTTATATGCAAAAGCGGAGCCAAAAAACTCTTCTGCAAACTCCGACCGACGTCTAAGTGTCCGTCGGTTGAAGGAAGCACAGGCTAAACAAGTTGATACGTCGTGGTCTGGGCCTAAGCAAGGAAGGCAGTAAGAGTGGAAATCCTTATGAGGTATTTGTTTCCCACAAGTTAAACAATTATTTACTTTGTCTGACATCGGCTGAGGCAAGAAAGAGTCCCCAACGGGGTACTTAGCTTTTTTAGAAGTCTTCAGTAGTTGAAATCTCTGGATCTGACCGACCGGCACTTGCGAACAGCTTCTGCTTTGGGCACCGCGCGGCAAGAAAGACTGAGGAAAATGGCGTTGGCTGATGCCTTTATACCCCAGGAGCTATGACGTCGGGTGAAGTGCGACATCAGCCGAGGCCAGACCCAGACTTTGGAATCCGGCCAACCGAAGGGCTGCCTGAGGCAGGACAACCCATATGTTATGACTGCAGATGCATCCTTGATGGACATCAGGTGACTCTATAGATTGATTGAGATTTGTTTCTAAACATACTTTTGGTAAAAATGAGGGATTTGTCCAAAGAGAAACTCAATCATTTTGAAATATCATATATGGGGGTTTAATGGGCAAGGCCTGTAACTCTGAAACCCTACAAGCAGAAGTAATGGCTACTAGAAAACAAAGTTATGTACTTACCATGTGAGTTGTTCATCCCGCATTCATTCTCTCTTACTGATGGGTTCGGAGCCGAACCCCGGCTCCGACTCTGCTGACTACAAAAGCTCGAGGACAACTCCCTATCCCATGATGCAACTTGATCTTCCCTCAGATCCTGTTTGCTGCAAACTGTCTACCTATGACTATTAATATGCCACTCTAAGAACTGGATACAAGACAATACACCACAAATAAGAGAGGTCTCGGACCTCAAGTAGACTGGATGGGGATTGGAGGGTAGGACGTAAGAATGAAAGCGAGATGAATGACTCACATGGAACGTTATGGTGCGTACACAACTTCTTTAAGTGAAGTTGTTCTATCTTGCCGTTCATTCTTACGGATGGGTAGCGTCCCAAGCACCATCTTTCTTGGGTGGCTCACTCGAGAATGTTCTTCAGAACAGTGGAACCAAAGGAAGCCCTGTCCCTGGAGGCCTTATCTACTTTGTAATAAGTGATGAAGGTAAGAGGCCTTGACCAGGTAGCTGCTGCACAAATAGTATCTAATGGTAACTTAGCAGAGAAACCTGATGAGGTAGATACAACTCTAGTAGAGTGGGCCTTTATTTTTTGTTGTAATGGAGCATTCACAGAACTGTAAGTGAAAGAAATACAATCTGATAACCATCTTGACAAGGTGACTTTTATTAATGGAGCACCTTTTTTTATTTCCAAAACAGAGACAAAGAGCTGTTCTGTTTTCCTGAACTGTTTGGTCCTGTCCAAATAAAATCGGAGTTGCCTATGAACATCAAGTTTGTGCAGCATGTCTTCCATCTTATTTGTATATTTAGGTAAGAAACCGGGCAATTCAATACATTGGTTGAGATTTGTGTCTGAACAAACTTTGGGTAAAAATGATGGATTAGTTCTGAGCAAGACTCTGTCATTATGGAAAATCATATAAGGAGATTTGATGGTCAAGACCTGTAACTCAGAAATCCTCTAAGCTGAAGTGATAGCTATTAAAAATATAGTCTTCCATGAGAGATATTTCAACTCACAGGATGAGGCTGGTTCAAAAGGAGGTAATATAATTCGGAAAAGAACAAAATTTTGATTCCATGGCATGGCTGGAATTTTGTTGGTGGTCTCAAGTGAATAGTACTCTTGAGAAAGGTTTTAGAAAGTCGGTGTGACATGACATTAGAACCTTGGACACCAAGATGAAAGTTCGAGATTGCTGCTAACTGAACTCTAATGGTAGCTGCAGCAGCTCCTTCATTGAAAAGTTTAGTCAGAAACAGGCATAAAGGAGAACCAGGGGCCAATTGTGCACCAGTGCATCCCTTGGGGCATCCCTCGGAGAGGGGATTAGGGTGAAGTAGCTGTTGCATTTCGTGTTCGTTGGGGTTGCAAAGAGATCTTAGCAAGGCTGGCCCCATTTGCGGAATATCCTTTCCGCTACTTATTTCTTTAGGGACCACTCGTGAGGCAAGAGAATTGCCCAGCTCAGTTTGTCTGCTATCACTTTGGACCTCCCCGGGATATGCATTGCTATCAGAAAGCACTGGGTAGAGGTTGCCCACTGCCATACTCTCAGGGCCTCTCGACATAGGGGGTAAGATTTGGTCCACCTTGTTTGTTTATGTACCAGACTACGGACATGGCTGTCTGGATCGCAATGATCCCCAGAGGAAGAGAGTCTTGAAAGGACTGCAATGCTAGAAGTAGAGCTCTCATCCGTAGGACACTGATATGCAGATTGGTCTTGTGTTGTTTCCACGTACCTTGGGCTTTTCTTCCCTGATAATGCCCCCCCACCCTATCAGGGAATCGTCCATGGTCACTATGGCAATCGGGGTAGGTAAAACAAAGGGACAGCCTAACGTTACCCAATGCGATGTTAGCCACCACTGAAGGTCCTTCTTGCAAGAGTCCATGATTATAATCTGATGAGACACTGGGGGATCTTGAAAGGACTACTCTGTGAAAAGGAGCCATTGCAATATGCGCATGTGCATCCGACCCAGTGGAATTGCAATGATTGCTGCCACCATTGTACCCAATAATTTGAGAACCATGGATGTCGGGACTGTTTATCTTTTGAGAGAATTGTTAGAACCTGTTGTCGAAGAGCACAAACCCTTTCTGGCGGAAGTTTTAAGGTCATTGTGGTGGTGTCCAAGTCTGCTTCTATAAAAACGGTATGTTACAATAGCAATAAGGCAGACTTTTCTAAATTTATGGTAATCACTAACTGACAGCATAGATTCATAGCGGTGTCCCCTGCTTGAATGAGTTGATGCCTGGTGGTGGCGGTTAGGAGCCAGTTGTCTAGGTATGGAAACACCTGGAATCTTAAACATCTCAAGTGAGCTGTGACTACTGCCATGCATTTGGTGAACACTGGGGGCTGTAGTGAGACCAAAGGGCAGAGCTCAAAACTGGTAGTGACTGGCCCGCAGCTGGAAGTGCAAATGATCTCTGGATGGTCTGGCCATTTTAATGTGGTAGTACGCATCCTGGAGATTTATCGAGCACATCTAATTGTCTTTTCCTAGAAAAGGAATTATCGACAACAGCATGACCATACAGAGCTTTGTCATTTTGACAGATTTGTTCAGTCTGCTGAGATCCAAAATGGGTCTCCTGTCCCCTGTTTTCTTTGGAACTAAAAAGAACCTTGAGTAAGTTCCAGATCCTATCTGGTCTGCGGGGACCGGTTGGATGACTCTTTTTTTCTAGCAACCTTTTAACCACTTTGGTTGCTTGTTCCCAGTGACTGGGTGGAACGTCTGGGATTTTCCTTACAGGGGGAGGTGGGGTGGAAAAGGGAATAGAGTAACCTCTGGATATGATGCTTTGTACCCAGCTGTCTTTTGTTATTTTTAGCCAGGCGTCTGGGTACAACCAATAAGCGTCCCCAAACTGCCTCCAGAGATGGACAGGTGGGCCTCCTCTCAGGAGCGCTGGTAGGGTTTCCCAAAGAACTGCTCTCTGAAACCATCAGGGACTCCTTCAGTAGATGTACCTTGTAGAGTCTCTCTTAACTCCTTAAGGAGATCTCTCTGAAGCCTTTAAAAATGTGTTAGGTAGTTCAGTGATCTGAGAGTGAATGCCACTGACGAAAAAAAGAAGTTATGTCCTTACCATAACGTTCCATGTGGAGTGTTCATCGCCTTTTGGTTATTTACATTCGGAGGAGCCGATCGCCGCGGCTCGTCGCTGACTCCCGCAGTTGCCGCCATCGCATCTAATACCCACAATCCCCAATCCCACCCTTACTTTACTTTAGATACCTCATTTGTCTAGTTTGCAAACAAACCAGAAACCAAACATGCCAAATAATATACATATACAATAAAAATACATATATAGTAACATAGTAACAGTGAGTATGATACAGAGAATACTACTGCAACAGAGAGACCCGATAAAGACCTCTTCAAGGATGGGAGGGTGGGAAGAGATAGGGAGAAGGGTGGATGGGATGACCATAAGGTGATGAACACTAACTTTTTATGTATGAGATGTGTTTCTCTCTTGTCCAGCTTCACCTGTGTTCAATCTAAGCCTTTGGCCTCCACATGGGTGTAGAAACCAAACTCCCGCCTCTGAGCACAGTGGAGGACTTGGTTCCCTAGAAACCCTGTCCCCTTTGTACCCTGTAATGAATGTAAGAATGTATAAAGTAGCAGCCAGAGCGAGTAAGGTGTTTGTAGTGCGGTGTCTAAAGGTGTTTAGCCAAAGAAGTAGACACTGATGTGTGGAAAGTGGGATAGAGTAAAATTTCTGGTGGGCAGATAAAGATATGTTTTGGAGATACTTAGCCACATATGCTTCATACAAGGTTGTGACTGCTACAGTTCTGCACTGAAAGAAAGTTAGCAAAGCTGCTGAAAGCTTCAAAATGTTTGTTTAAAAAAAATATTAATTGTTCATCTGAGTCTTCTAGAAATTTGTTCTTATACTTAATTTCTTAGAGTGGTTTTTAAAGAAGTTTGGTTTGGAATCTATACAATTGATTTTTATAGAAGAAAGAATAAATTAAAGTAATTCAATGGACTGATTGATATTCATAGGACAAACAAAGAAATGAAAAATAGAAGGATGTTGACAGAAAGGAAGCTCATCGAAGCTCAGACACTGAGCTCATGTTTGTATGAAAAGGCTCTTCCATGTCAAATTACGCGAAATTTCATGTACCAACTTGAAGCTGTTAATTCTGAAAGCAACAAAAATTTCAACCCTAAAAACAAAATTCCATCAATTGAACACCAACAAAGAAAGGTGCAAAAAATAAGGCGAGAAATGATGTCTTAAATTTGACTGGGATGTCTGAGGGAAAAGGAAGTTAAAGTTCTTTCTTTAAAATAAAATATTCTAAATATAACTTCTACTTCTTTATTCAAAAGTCTGAAAGTGTTTTAAATGAAATAATTTAAAGCTAAAACGGAAGACTTCTTCATTGAAAATTCAACAACTGTGACGAACTCCTTGAGAAAATCTGAGCTGTAACAGGGTTCTAAATAAGTGAGAACTTTTGAAGTTTATGAGCAGCCATTTTTGAAAAAATATGAAGGAGTAGAACTGACAGGAAGAAGGCTTAAAATATCCTAGAGGAAGGGATGCCAGGATGGCATGATGGCTGGATGGGTGTGAGCTCCAGCAGAAGTGGGATGGCAAGATGGAGTGAGGGCAGGGATCTCAATGAATGGGACGGTAAATCTGGTCCCCCGCATCCAAGGTCCCCCAGACAATTGCAATGCTCAGAAGGTGGAAAACTTTTCTGAAAAAAGATTGTTTGCAATGAGAAATGCAGTCCTCAGTAGGAGACCAATTGGTTGCCAGGTGTAGACCCTTCTGGAGGGGCCCAGCGCCCCGAGAAGCAAACAATTGGCAGGTAGGCTGGCCGTGCACCAGAAAATTCTCCCCTTGGACTGGTCTTTCTAAGGGTAAGAACCCAAGTGCTGCATTTGCACTTTCTTCTGCACTGGCACCCATTGTCGTGTTCAGCCTGTCGGCATTGCCGGACGAAAATCCGGCGCGCTATATGACTGTTTGAGTGCGTACTGATGAGGCAATAGTGTTGTTCTGCTATCTGCATGCCGGGTTGGCCGCTGGATGACCTGCTTCTGCTGGTGTCTGAGGACCAGACCCACGTTGCCTGGTTTGTGTTTGATAGTTGGTAATGTAAGGTCGGTGCTGTCTGTTTACATGCAACACCTGACTGCAGACCCCTGACTGCATGCAACAGAACGTTGTGACAAAGATCCCCATTCGCTGTGGCTGTTCAGGGATTGAAAGCTCAGATGCACCCCATTGGAGGAAGCAGCGTCCCGTGTGGATTGGGTAGCGGTGTGGGTTCAAGTCTTGTCCCTGGGAGAGTGTGTTAACCGTCTGTAACCACCACCTTAGGTGTTGTGGTTCGTGTGCATTGCAAGTTTGAACCAGTGGTGTGATTGGTTGGTTTTCTCATGTAATATGCCATGTTAGTTGTTTCGCCACCAGGTTCATGAAATATTTGATGTATAACTAGGATGTGGAATGACCAGAGTGGAATGTTTTTCAGAACAATTTTTGCTGGGATTTTCTGGAAGTGTGCAGAAACTGAAGTGCTACTTTTCTTTATCATTAAGCAAAGAGAACTTGCTGTGAAATGAGTAACCTCTTCAATCTGGTTCTGAATCTGGGAATATTGTGAGCAAAATCTGATCAAATGTTGAACAAGCTAAAATGATATCTTGTGATGTTTGGTAATGAATTTAAACTAAAGTTGAGGCTGGTAACTGTGGACAGAGAGAGTAGGAAATTGGCTGGCAAAGAGCAGCCTGGAATCGGTACCTTTGCCAAGGCAGTCGCTACGTGCCGAAGACAAGGCCAGTCCCTGGGTGGTCAGGCCAGGATGCCACAAGGTGGCAGCGTCAAATGCCTAGAGGGAGCATCTGGTAAGGACCCTGGGGGCGCCTCCTGGCGATCTGGCGAGCTCTGAAGACTGATGCGTCCTTGTGGAAGGCCGCCATTTTGATGTGGTAGGAAGTATCCTTTGATGGAAGGGATAGCATGAATCTATTCTCCTGATTGCAGGAAGGATCGAGAAGTTTTGAAGCATTGGAACTTTTCCTTCTAAGTTCTCCCCTTGAGATGACTTAGGACTGTAAGTTCAAATCGGCCCCCTGCGCTTTCTTTTGGAAGCCACTGGGTGTTTTTGGAGGTTTCTAAAGGACTGGAGCGCTAAATCTGGAATGATGGGGATTTTGGAATGCAGCTTTTTTTTTTGGTAACTATGGTCTAGTAGATGCTGTTACCATTTGGTTTATGGGGACTCTTTGTATTTTCTCTTTGGAAAGGAAGTTGCCTTTACTAACCTCAGGTAATCTTGCTTAAGACGTTTGCAGGTGGGTAAAAAGGGGCCTCTCAGAGTGCTGAAAGGTTTGCCAGGAGGTTATCCTGTCTGCCTTCTCACCCTCTCTTTCCTCCTCCTCTGCGTCTTCAAAGGTTTGCCCAGCTTTGTTCTCCATCTCTGCCTCTAGTTTCACCCCAGAGCTACATCACCTCTGTTTGGGGTGCCCCCACGTCATGCCCCTGGGCCAACGGTCTGAAGTGTGGAAAAAGGGAAATCATCAGCTTCAAGGGGTCCTCCTCCACCATAGGGTCCCTGGTCTTCTCCCACTGAAGGCCAAAAGCAGGCTCCATCAAATGGGGGCGTCTTTCAGCTTGACATGGAGAAGTTTACAAAGGCGCCAAAAGTGTGGCTCCATCAATGGCAGGAAAGGTCTGAAGCGACATAGAGGCTTGCTTGAATTGCTTCCTCTCAGCTCACCCTCAGGGTAGCAGATATCACGGAAGTGAAGTCAATTCTGATGGAGTAACTTTCTCTGAGACAGCGGCATCTAAGGCACAGCCTCACAATGGAGCAAAATGTGGGGAACACCTACGACTGCAATCTCTTGAAGCTGAGCACAGCTAGCCTGGGAACGGTAAGAATCTGAAAAAGACTACTAATTGAATGTGAACGGAAAATGTGTCTCAGAATGCGCCCAGAGAGTCTCTGAGAGGATGGACAGATGAGGAAGACGGGTTGCGTATCTTTTGGCCTCCGTCAACTGGATGGTTCGCCTACTGGAACAGATGGTGTAGGGTTGTCTTTTTCGTGGCGCTAGCGCTTTACTCACTGGTTTTCCTCTGGTTTGGTAAGGTAGGAGGTGCAGCCACCCCCTGTGCCTTAGAAAGCAATTAATTGGCTTCCTAGGACAAAGGGAACTGTGACACGGAGGAGGAAAATTAAGCACCAAATTAAATCAGCAAACAAAACAGCTCAGTTGGAGGAAGGAGGGAGGGGAATGTTCACCTCTAAAGATAGATCAAAACTCCATCCTCCAGAAGGCAAGGGGTGACAGTCTGACCTGTTTAAGGATCTCCAAGATGTCAAGGACATCCTCAAGAGAGAGAAGTAGGGGTCCTTCTTACAGCTTCTTTGAGTATCTCTTCCCCAGGAGGGACCATTCATGAGGGCTGGCCCAGACACACCTCCCTCTTCAGGCCTCAGGGGTGTGGGGAGCATTCTGGGTGACGGGGGGAAGAGGAAGATACGGGGCTGATGGGGCAGAGGGGTGGTGCGAGTTGAGCTCACCTGCTGGACTGGACATCTGTGTGGGAGGGAAGACAAAGCTCCTTATGGGAGGAGAAGCTGTACCCCGAGATGGGAATGTTCCGATCCTCCCCACCGTCCCAGGAGGGTATCGGAGGGAGAAGGCAGCGGAACCGAATCGAGGTAAGATAGAAGGGGAGAGTCGACGGGAGAAATCGTCGAGGGGAGCCGAACCGAGACAGATCTTCGGCCGACGAGATCGTACCAGATCGCGCGGTCCCAGGAGAACGGAGTAAAACATCGGTCGAAGACTCTGGTAGAGAGTGCGGGCAGAACAGGCCCCAGCCCTTTCTTCTTCGCAGATCGATGTCTCTCTGGAGGAGGAACAGAGAGGATGGTGAGCAGATAGCGTTCTGGCATCTTCATCAACTGAGAGGAGGTCGAGAGGAGCCGGGCCGCAGCTGAGAAGGTCTCGGGATCGGATGGACACGAGTCCACGGGGGTCGGTCGTGTGACATCGAGGGAACTGAGACCGAGATCGAAGACGGAGGAGCCGAGTTCCAGGAAGCGCAGAGTCGGTGCCACCGCGGTGTCGGAAAGGGGTTCAGAAGAAATCTAGCTAACAGAACACGCGACGGCGAGCTCGGGAGCGCAGGAGTTGGACAATGTCAGGAGCTCCGACTTTCTCCTCCTGGAGGAAGCACTTTCGAACGGAAATCAAGATGGAACCGCATCAGATGCCTTGAGAAGAGCCGTGGATCTCAAGACTCTGGGTCATAGCCTTCTGCAATCCACCTTTGCTCTGACTGTGGAGACAGACAAACAGCCAAACTGACTGTAGGTCTGTAGTTCAGACAGTCAGTGGAAGAAGAGAGGCCATCAGCAATTCCATTTTGGCCACACAAAACAACCCCAAAGCAGTAGACACAAACTCCAAGAAAGTAACATTTAATAAAAAAAGACACTCCTACAAAGTAAAAAAAGCAACAGTCTAATCCAGTAAAACCAAATCACCGAAAGAAGACAAAACTTGCTAAACAAAGTGTTTGATCAAAGCTAAAAACACTTTTTAACTAACTCTGTTAATCCGAGTGAGAAGTTTCTTTAACTAAGTTAAAGTAAAGTTTCTGGTATAAAGTAACTAGATAAACATGAAACTAGTCAACTACAGAAAGTTAAGAAAAAAATTCTACTGACTCACACGCCTTCACTTTAAAGATACTAATCTAATTAAATATTACTTAAAAAAATAGAAAAAACACTCTAAACTTGCAATCTTAGCTAGTCTCAAGTCTCTTATGCAGCAGCTCGAAATCTAAATCTGACAAACCAGGTGTCTATACGAGGGGTATTAGATGTAAAAAGAAGCTTTTCTCGCTGCAGAGGCAGCAGAGGGAATGAGGAAACTGCCACAGGATTGTAGTCTTACTGTTATGCTTCCCGTACCTGTCCATCGTTCGAGACTCCTTATTCGGCAGATGGACAGATGAAGAAGTCTCTGCTAATTCCTTCTTGGTGGCCGCCGCCACCACCATGGCATCTATGGGAACACCCTTGGATAAAAATTCCTTCTCCTTGGGGGCTGACAAAAATTAATTGTGTCTCCTGGGGACTGGCTGGAGGGCATCAGGAGTCTCCCACACCTTTCGACTAACAAGCTCTAAAAGTTCGTCAAAAGGTGGAAACACCCAAGAGGCTGAAGGTTGAGACCCAAAAGCCTTCAGGTACACCGACTTCTCATCAGAAGGGGTAACAGTGGGCCAGCCGCACCTCTGCTTAAGGATCTCTATGATATCCACAAAGGAGACATCATCAGAGGACGACTTTGGGGACCCTTCTGACTTCTCGAGGTCAGTGTCAGAGGTAAGAGACTCGTCCTGGGAGTCTACATGCTTCCTCTTGCATGTCCTATTCCGAGGGGGCTCCTCAGAAGGGCATTCCGGGGAGGTCTTGGAAGAGTGGGGGCCACCAGCTGGGGGCTCCTGAGGCTGCAGGTCTCTGCTGTCTAGAGAGGGAGTAGGTGCTGAGACAGAGGTTGTTGCCCAGTGGGGAAGTGTTAATACCCCTGGGTGGAGCTGCTGAACAGGACAGCACACTCCTCATCATCTCGAAGTCAGACCTCTCCGGTTCCTAAGACCTCCCCGGCTCCGAGGAGACAGAAGAAGTAATCGACTCCAGAGCCATCGGCTCAGAGACAGATGTAGGGTCCAAGCTCACCCTAGCTGACGCACTGAGAGGGAGACTCGGAACCGAAGAGGCCCGCTTCTGGGCGTCCCTGTCGGGGCCGACTGGGGAGCTTCGGCTCCTAGACACCATGGGCAGCACCAAAGGTGTCAGAGTGGAACTTGGCTCCGAGATACCCTCGGGGGGGGGGCTGGAACCGAGGGGTCCACAACCAGCGGTACCGAGCACTCGGGCTCCGAAAGCCCAGCGTGGCTCGGAGGATGAACCACAGAAGGGGAAATGGACTAAAGTGGCTCTGGAACTGACTGGGTCGGAGCCAACAGCATTTTGGGTAAGGCAGACGACTTCAAGAGTCTCAGCACTACTCTCTCCACATCTTCTTCCAATAGGCTCCTGGAGGATCTGGAAGACAGTGTTGCAGATCTAGACCTCTGTAAGATAGGGGACCTTAAAGGTGGAGAGACCAGTAAAAGATCTCTGGACCGCTCCAATGTCTGTTATCAGTTGTCGGCTCCGAACTGCCTGGGGCCGACATTGTAGCCATAGTAAGTATGCCCGCGACTGGTTCCAAAATCAGTGGAGCCGAGGAGGAATGGCAAAAGAAACAAGTTTTGTGTAAATGGATGGCTCCAAGGCAATACACACAGTTACTGTGGCCATCGATAATAGACATCTTCTGCAAGCATTTCACACATTTCTTAAACCCAGAGGGTTTATGATCTTTTACCTCCTTAGACGTAGCACTGAAGATGCAGCAAAAGGACACAAGCTAAACACACAGAGAGGACTAGGTCCTCTAACTTAAACGGCCTAGCCCTTACCTGCACTAACAATCACACAACCACGAGGACTAGGTCCTCTAATTCAAACGGGCCTACCCTGGGTAGAAAGGAAAAGAGAAACCTAGGTCCTCTAACTCAAACGGACCTAGAAAGGAGGACAGAAAGGTCTGAACTACCAAAAATACTGACACACACACACACACACACACACACACACACACACACACACACACACACACACACACACACAAGGTAAAGGCCTTTATACAAACAGTATGCTGTGGAATCAAAAGGGGTTGAAATTTCAGGAACCCTTGTCAACCAAGGTAAATATCCGACAAATAACTCTGTGGATTACTCCAAAACTAACTACCTAAACAAATAACACTGCACACTAAGGAACACTAAATGCCTAAGCTAATAACAACGCACTCTAAAGAACTCTATATACAGAAAGTTAAACTGAGCGCAAAGCGCCTTAACAGCAAGCATAATTATCAAACTGCTAAATTAGAAGTTATGTACCTACCATAACGTTCCATGTTAGTTGTCTTCTTCTCGCCTTCTTTCTTGCTGGATTGGTTCGGAGCCGATCCTCGGCTCTGACTCGGCCACTCTAAAAGCTCGAGAGCTAGTTCCACCGGCTCGAGGCTCCCCTATATCCCACAATGCTAGGCGGTAACTCCTCAGATCTCGTTTGAAAGCTAAGCCCAGCAAGGAAATTCCATAAAAGGAACAAAACAAACTCCTCTAGGTCTGTCCAGGCTAGGGGGAAGGAGGGTGGGACTCAAGAAAGAAGGCGAGAAGAAGACAACTAACATGGAACGTTATGGTAGGTACATAACTTCTAAATGTTAAGTTGTCTATCTCGCCTTCATTCTTGCTGGATGGGACCGCATCCCTAGCACCTTGTCCCGGGTGGCCTATCGGAACAGACTCTTGAGTACAGTGGAACCAAAGTTGTCTCGGTCCCTAGAGGCCAAGTCCAACTTATAATGAGAAATGAAGGTATGGGGAGAAGCCCAAGTAGCTGCAGAACAAATCGAATCAATAGGCAGCCTATCCTGGAAAGCTATAGATGTGGATAAAGCTCTAGTTGAGTGAGCCCTGGGTTTGGATGGCAACTGTTGATGTCTGATCTCATACACAAGGGTAATCAACAAAGTAAGCCATCTAGAGAGAGATACTTTAGAAACTGGAAGGCCCATTCTACCTGCTGCATAAGAAACAAAACAGTTGGTCAGACTTCCTGAATTGTTTGGTCCTGTCTAAATAGTACCTAAGTTGGCGATGAACATCTAAGCAATGTAATTTTTGTTCTGACCTGTTCGAATAATTAGGGAAGAACACAGGAAGATCAATGGTTTGATTCAAATTTGCCAGTGAAGCTACCTTAGGCAAAAAGGAAGGGTTAGTACGTAAGGACACCCTATCCTTATGAAATAAAAGATAATGGGGTCGACTACACAGAGCATGGAGTTCAGAGACTCTTCTAGCTGAAGTGATAGCTACTAAAAAGAGTGTTTTCCAAGATAGTAACTTCACTGAACATGAAGCCGCAGGTTCAAAGGGGGAAAGAATCAAAGACGCTAGAACCAAGTTGAGATCCCATTGAGGAGGAGGATACCTGATAGGTGGTTTGAGGAGTAAAACTCCCTTTAAAAAGGCTTTGCAGAGTTTGTGAGACATAATGGAGGACTCTGAGACTCCAACATGTAAGTTCGATATTGCTGCCAATTGAACTTTGATGGTAGACGAAGATGAACCTGAGTGGAAAAGTTCGGCTAGAAAGTCTAAAACTGATTGAATGGAAGCAGTGAAAGGATCTACATTCTTTGACTGCGCCCAACAGGAAAAACGTTTCCACTTACTATGATAAATCTTCCGAGTGGAAGATTTATGAGAGGCTATCAAAATATCTCGAACTGAGTGAGATATTAGAGGAAGCCTGGCTAGAGTTGGAATTGGAGGAACCACGCTGTGAGGTTCAGAGAAGGGAGGGAGTGGTGCAACTGACCCGACTGATGGGTCAAGAGGTCTGGAACTGGGTCCAGATGCCAAGGTTGCTCCAACAGATAACGGTGGAGAAATGGGAACCAAACCTGTCGAGGCCAGTAAGGGGCAATGAGGATCATGGAAGCCTTCTGAGCGATGGCTTTCTGTATTAGTTGAGATATCAGTGGGAAGGGAGGAAAAGCATACAGAAGTCCCTGGGGCCAATCGTGTACTAGAACGTCTCTGCTGGGGTGGCCTGGTTGGGGAAAGAGGGTGAAGAAATCGTCGCACTTGCTGTTTTGGGGAGTAGCGAAAAGGTCGCAGCAAGGCCGGCCCCACTTTCGAAAAACTTTCTCCAACACTGAATTCTTCAGAGACCACTCGTGAGGCATGAGAATAGCTCTGCTCAATTTGTCCGCAATCACATTGGACTTCCCGGGAATGTGCATTGCTAACAGAAAACGCTGAGAAGAAATCGCCCATTGCCACAGTCTGAGTGCCTCTCGACATAGGGGGTAAGATCTGGTTCTGCCTTGTTTGTTGATGTACCACACTAAAGACATATTGTCTGTCTGAATTGCTATAGTTCCCTTGGGAAGAGAGTCTTGTAAGGCTTGCAACGCTAGAAGCACTGCTCTCATCTCTAGGACATTTATGTGCAAGTGGCACTCGAAAGGTTGCCACATGCCTTGGACCGTTCTGCCCTGGTAATGCCCCCCCCCACCCGATCAGGGAGGCGTCCGTTGTCACTGCAGCAACCGGAGGGGAAGGGACGAAAGGTCTGCCTAGGAAGAGCTGGGGAGATGTGATCCACCAAGAGAGATGATTCTTGCACGAATGTGTTATCCGAATAGGATGGGACACTGGAAGTCGTTGGAAAGACCATTGTGTGAAGAGCATCCATTGTAAGATTCTCATATGGAAGCGAGCTAATGGTAGAAGAGGGATGGCCGCCGCCATAATCCCTAAGACCTTCAGGATCAGGCTGGCTTTGACTTTGTTGCTCTGCAAGACAAGAGAGACCTGTCTGTGTATGTCTGCTATTCTCTGCTCTGTGAGTATGGCTGACATGTTGACTATGTCTAGATTTGCGCCTATGAAGGTAATAACACGACAAGGCGACAAGACAGACTTTTCGTAATTTATTGAAATGCCTAGTGTTTGACATGTGTGAAAAGTGTAGTCTCTGGCGAGAAGCAAAAGATGCTTGGTGGGGGCTGTAAGGAGACAGTCGTCTAAATATGGAAACACTTGGAATCCTTGTCGTCTCAGATGAGAGGCGACCACTGCCATGCATTTGGTAAACACTCGGGGGGGCTGTAGTGAGTCCAAAGGGCAGGGCCCTGAATTGGAAATGACTGGTTCCCAGCTTGAAGCGGAGGAATCTCCTGGAGCGTCGACTCATTCTGATGTGATAGCACGCATCCTGGAGATCTATTGAGCACATCCACTTGTCCCGCCCCAAAAGGGGTAGAATGGACTGCAGCGTGACCATCTGGAACTTTGTTTTCTTGACAAACTTGTTCAAGTTGCTGAGATCCAAAATGGGTCTCCAGTCCCCTGTTTTCTTTGGAACCAAAAAGAATTTGGAGTAGATTCCGGATCCTTGTTGGTCTGCTGGAACTGGTTGAATGGCTCTTTTTGCAAGCAGCTTTGAAATTTCTAGTGCTGCTTGCTCCCTTTGACTGGGTGGAACTTCTGGAAGGGATTTTTTGGATTGCTTTGGAATGAGAAGGAATGGGATTCTGTAGCCTTTGGAAATGATAGACTGTACCCACATGTCTTGAGTTAGGGATAGCCAGGCTTCTGGGTACAGAGATAATCTTCCCCCGACTGCCTCCGAAGGTGGACAGTCGGGCAACACTTCAGGGATGCTGAAAGGGCTTGTCGGAAAAGGTTTCTCGACTGCCCTGATTCTGCGGGCCCCCTCTGCCTCTAGGACGGCGTCTACCATCATTGTTCCCCCCTGCCTCTAGAGGGGAACCGACTCTGTGCGTCAGGCAAATCTCCCTGAGATTGTTTGCAGAACCACATCTTTCACCCCTTCTGGCCTTTGGGGTAAGGCCTAGAAGGAGTAGAAAAACAGACTCCGACAGCAGAGAGAGTTTTGCCATCAGTCTCGCACCTAGTCAGGGTTTCCTTCACTTGAGGACCCAAGAGGGATGATCCATCAAAAGGGGAGTTAGTGAAGGACGCCTTGAAAGGGTCCGCAAAGTTACATAGCCGCATCCAGGCGTGCCGACGTAAGGCCACACCTGTACCTGCCGCTCTACTCGCTCCATCCGCCGCATATGAAAGGAGACGCATGGAGGAGTTAGATATAGAATTAAGGGTCACCAGCTGAGAGTTCACCCTATCCTGAAAACCCGCAGCTGTTGGGTCCTTTAACATTTCGCTCACTTCCTTGAGCAAATCCCTCTGAAGACGAGTGAAATGACACAGGTAATTCAGCGAGTGCATAGTAAAGGTCGCTGACGAGAACATCCACTTCCCGTACCTGTCCATAGACCTAGACTCCTTGTTAGGAGGATGAACAGGCACCGAAGGATCAGCTAACTCCTTCTTGGTGGCGGCAGCCACCACCATAGCATCAACAGAGACGCTTTTGGTTAAAAATTCTTTGCCCTTGGGGGCAGTGATAAATTTTGATGGTCTCCTGAGGGTGGGTTCCACTGAGTCAGGAGCCGTCCAGGCCTTCTTTGCCACCACTTGCATGAGGGGGTCAAAGGGAGGGGACACCCAGGAGGTGGAAGGGCGAGAGCCAAACGCCTCAAGATACACCGATTCATCTTCTGAAGGGTTGAGGGCTGGCCAATTCCCCCTCTGTTTTAAGATTTCGAGGATGTCTGCAAAAGAGACATCTTCAGAGGGGGGAACGAGGGGAACCTTCAGAATCCTCTAAATCAGTGTCAGAGGTGACAGACTCAGGGGAGTCAATGTGCTTCCTCTTGCACTGCCTCTTCCTAGGGGGCTCTCCTACCGGGTCAGGAGAGGCCTCGGAAGAGGAGGAGATCCCCAATGGGGATACTTGAGGAGCTGGCTCTCTACGATCCGGGATGAGAGAGTGAGCAGAAATCACCGGAGGCACCGTGAAGGGAGGGGCAGACGGAGCCGACTGTGGAGTTGAACCAGGTTCTAACACGCTCCTCATGACCTCGAAGGCACCCCTGTCAGGCAGAGCCAGAGGTCTCCGCTCCGAAAAGCTGAAAACCTCCCTCGGCACCGACAGTGATGGCTCCGAGGCCGATGTCGGAGCCGAACTCACCAGCGCCGAAGCACCGAGAGGGAGAGCGGGGTCGGACAAAGGTCCGATGCCACTCACCCCTTCGGAGCCGACGAGGGAAGTCCGGCGCCGAGATTCTTCCAAGGAAGACATCGGAGCAGAAGACGGCACCGAACACAACAGTATCGGTTCCGACGCCACCACAGTCTTGGGTCCGAGCCGCCCCGGCTCCGAACTCAAAGGAGTCAGAGGAGGAACATTCTGAGTGATGGGATTAGTCCTCGACTGTTGAGTCGGACTTTGAAGCATCTGGGCCAGTGCCTCGGACTTAAGAAGTCGACTCACTACCCTCTGAAGGTCATGATCTGATAGTCTCGACGACCTAGAGGAGTGAGATCTATGGCTCCGTTCAGACAGCAATGGTGATGCTGGAGCCGAATGAACGGAGCCGATAGATGGTGACCGGGACCTTTTTCTGGAGGTCGGTTCCGACAATTTGATGGGAGCCGACTCACCGATGTCTTCCTCGGCTCCGGCTGGAGCCGAGGAAATAGTAGGGGCATGAGTTCGAGAGTCATCGGCTCCGGCCGGGGCCGGTGTTCGGACAGCCTTCGGGGCCCCCGAAGACGACTCAGAGACCGGAGCCGAAGGTCTGGGAGGCTTCGAGGGTTTCCCCGAGGATTGAGTCGGGGGACCCTCAGGCTTCAATAAGCCCCTTAGAATGAGCTTATTTTTACGCTCCTGCAGGATTCTAGGGCTGAAGCCATGGCAGACAGCACATGAGTCCTGCAGGTGCAAAGGTCCCAGGCAGTATACACAAGAAGTGTGACCGTCTGTCAGAGATATCTTCTGACAGCACGAGTCACACTTCTTAAAGCCTGAGACCTTTGATTCCTTAGACATCTCTAAGAAGAAAAGTGTAATCACACACTCACACACACACACCGATTACACTAATTGAAAAATTAAATTAAATTAGTAAAAAATTTAGAAAAATTAAATCCCTACAAAACACAGTCACTCCAACTACTAGGAAGGGAGGGACTGGGCCTAAGGCCCAAGGGAAGAACTCTAGTGAGTTTTGGAAAGAAGGGGAAAAATGGAAAGGAATGGCAGGAAACTACCTAATTTAGAAAATAATGAAGAAAAACTAACTTAAAAGGGGGTCTACCTAAGATTAAACTTAGTCTAAACAACTAACCTGACAAGCCGGTTGAAAAGCACCTTGATCGCTATAGCGGCAAACGAGATCTGGGGAGTTACCGCCTAGCATTGTGGGATATAGGGGAGCCTCGAGCCGGTGGAACTAGCTCTCGAGCTTTTAGAGTGGCCGAGTCGGAGCCGAGGATCGGCTCCGAACCCATCCAGCAAGAATGAAGGCGAGATAGACAACTTAACATCTATTAATTGTCTAAAACTAAACTAGCACAGCAAACAACAACTAGGGGCAAAAACGCCCGTCAAATGGAAAAAAACTGGCACACACGATACCAAGGACAACAACAAGGCCAACGGCCACCTGTTCTCAACAATTGTTGTTGTTGTTGTGTCTTTCGGCTTTTCCCAGTTAGGGGTCGCCACAGCGGAACTCCGGTCCGCTTATGATTGGTAGTTGATTTTTACGTACCGAGTTACCAGCCCTGACACACAACCTTCAACGAAGGTACGCCCATTCACACATGTCGCCACGCAGAAGACGCTCTAGCTGAAAATCAAACTGGGCAGCGTCTTACTGTGAGGCGACAACGCTACCGCAGCACCACCAATTCACTAAATAGAGGAAAAAGTACTTCAGTAGACTAAACTAGTCTAACGATAGAAAAAACCCACTAGCAAGGCTATATAATACGAAAACATAAGCTGTAATATAGAAAAGTAGCAAAATGTGTAAAATCTTAGCCACGGGCAAGAAGAAGCACATCTGAACTTGTCGACACAGCAAATGAGATCTGGGGTTTATACTGGTGCACCATGGGATACCTACCTAGCCACGAGCCAACTAGAAGACTTTGAGCTTGCTAAAAGGCCGGGTCAGAGCCGAGGTTCGGCTCCGAACCCATGTGTAAGAATGAAGGCGAGATAGAACTACAGAACATCATGTCTTTCACCTCAGGGTGGCAAACAAGATCTGGGGTAATGGTGAAGGTGCATTATTGGTAAGGGAGAAGCTCAAGAGCTTTGGATTGCCACAAGCTTTTACCAGCTTTTGAGTTGGATCCGAACTATTAGTCGAGGACGGAATGAAAATTGACAACATCAGACCATTCCTCATATGCTCACACCTTGTCAGAATGAACTTTAACATATGAGTCTGACAATTCAAAATTCTGAAAATCAAAGTTGCGGAAGTATACACTTTTTCCCAATACCTATCAATAATATTCCCATCCTTATCAGAAACAGTAGGAATGGAATTAACTAATTGTTTAGGGTCAGGCTTTAGAATACTGTCCAAAAATTAAAAAGACTGAGGAACTTTAGACATCCTATCTGCCTTTTTAGGAGCAGCTGGCTGGCTATCAGGAAAGTTGCAGTCGGTAACACACATCCTGTAAAGCAGACAGAATATGAGGAGTGGGTGTACGTTCTGAAAAATTCTTCTGTAACAACTCACAGTATTTCCTGAGGGACTGAAAAACCTCAGTGTTCTCTCACTGAAAACAATGGCACATTCTAGCAACAGTCTCGGAGAAAGAAAAACCCTCACAGCGAGAATAGGAAACTGAGCTCTACTATGAGTCTGAATCAGAAATCTGAGGTAAAAAAATAACATATTTGTCCCTGCATTTTCCACTTCAGTTTCAGAATCTTGAATCTCTTCAGGAAAAGAGGAATCTCTCTTTCTTTTACCAGAAACTACTTCACAAGAAAGATCAATAGCCTGAATTAAACCCTGAATCAGACCCAGTAAACTACTCCTATCCAAAGAAATTTGAAGAGGAGTAGATACATGCTTGCTTTTCTGTTTTTTTTTTTTTTTTTGACAGGAAAAATGAGGCCAACTATGTTACTAATAGCAGCAGTTACTTCCCCAGGGATGGGTGCAGGATTCTGGCACAACAGGGAAACCTTCCCTGTTCCCTCTCCCAGCACCGACAAGAATGGCTCTCCCCTACCCACTGAGGGGACTCCAACAGCCACAGAGGATAGCTAACCTCTGATCCATAGTGGCTGTAGGTGCTACACTAGAGGGATGTGCGGTAAAACAGGAGTGGTCTGAGGTACAGTACAACAAATAGCCACAGCAGAGTCATCCACCTGCAGCTGAGGCTAGCCTGCTGTGCTGGCAAAGCCTGTTTACGTCTTTTTTTTTGGGGGGCTGGAAATACTGCCGACCGTTTGTCTAGAAATCTGTTTCACGGTCAAGCCGAAGACAAGCAGTAATTGCCAATAAACATTACCAATCCATAAAAGTTACTTTTATGACATTAAAAAAACATAATAAAAAGCACTTTAAAACACTATGCCAGCCCCACAAAATAAACACAATTTCTCCACAGAAAAAATGTTCTTAGTTTAAACTGACTAGAAAAAAATGAATGCTCTATTTAAAAGTATGTTACAGTCTTGAGATCATCTGTTAAAACACTGCACTCTTATCTTTAAAATAACTTTCTTGAAGAGGAAAGTAATAAAACATCAACAAAATTAAGAAAATAAGAAGTTATGTACCTACCATAACGTTCCATGTTAGTTGTCTTCTCTCGCCTTCTTTCTTGCTTGATGGGTTCGGAGCCGATCCTCGGCTCCGACTCGGCACTTGCTAAGCTCGAGAGTCACTTTTACCAGCTCGAGGCAGCCCCATATCCCATGATGCAAGGTGGTAAGTACCCAGATCTCGTTTGATGACAAAGGGCAATAGCACCAAGCATAAACACTTCCCAAAGGAAGAAAGAAAAGCCTACAGGATGGAAGAAGGACCAGATCTGAATGGTCTTCAGCATAATAATTCCTTGTAGAAAAAAGGTCTGTCCAGGCCTGGGGGCAGGAGGGAGGGTCGCAAAAAAGAAGGCGAGAGAAGACAACTAACATGGAATGTTATGGTAGGTACATAACTTCTTAATGTTAAGTTGTCAATCTCGCCTTCATTCTTGCTTGATGGGACCGCGTCCCTAGCACCTCTATCCTGGGTGGCTCAATGGAACAGACTCTTGAGGACTGTACAGCCAAAACTGGCTCTGTCCCTGGAGGCCAAGTCCAATTTGTAATGGGAAACAAAAGTATGAGGAGTGGCCCAAGTGGCCGCTGCACAAATAGTGTCTAAAGGAAGTCTAGCTTGAAAGGCTGTAGAAGTAGCTAAGCTTCTAGTTGAATGTGCTTTAGGTTTTGAGCACAGCTGTTTTCCCCTGAGCCGATAAATTTCAGAGATGACAGAAGAAAGCCATCTAGATAAGGTCACTTTTGAGACAGGAAGGCCTTTCTTATTATCAGCATAGGAAACAAAGAGTTGATCGGATTTCCTAAATTGTTTAGTTCTGTCCAAATAATATCTGAGTTGGCAGTGGACATCAAGATAATGTAGTTTTTGTTCCGATCTGTTTGAATAGTTTGGAAAAAATACAGGGAGATCAATGGATTGATTCAAATTAGTCTTTGAGGCGACCTTAGGCAAAAAGGTCGGATTAGTTCTCAATGATACTCTGTCTTTGTGAAAGACCAAATAGGGGGGTCGAACCGATAGAGCATGAAGTTCAGACACCCTCCTGGCCGATGTAATAGCTACTAGGAATAAGGTTTTCCAAGAAAGAAATTTCAGGGAGCAAGAAACAGCTGGCTCGAAGGGGGGAAGAATCAAGGATGTCAGCACTAAATTTAGATCCCATTGAGGAGGAGGATTCCTGACTGGAGGCTTCAGGAGGAAAATTCCTTTCAAGAAGGCTCTACAAAGCCTGTGGGACATAATATTGTGATCTGCGAACCCGACATGAAAGTTCGAGATAGCAGCCAATTGAACTCTAACTGTGGAAGAAGAGGAGCCTGCATGAAAAATCTGCGCTAAGAAATCCAAAACTGCCTGAACTGGGGCAGTGAAGGGATCAATATTCTTGGCTTTAGCCCAATAAGAGAAACGTTTCCATTTGCTTGTATAAATCCTTCTGGTAGAGGATTTTAAAGAAGCTACTAGAATGTCTCTAACGGGGTTAGAGATCAAAGGAAACCTGGCTAAGGAAGGAAGTGGAGCAACCATGCTGTGAGGTTGAGAGATGGGATAGACCGGTGCAGCTGACCGGATTGGTGAATCAGAAGATCTGGCACTGGGTCCAGATGCCACGGCTGCACCAAAAGGTGACGATGGAGGAACGGAAACCAAATTTGTCGAGGCCAATAAGGAGCAATGAGAATCATTTTGGCTCTCAAAACGGTTGCTTTCTGGATAACTTGGGGGATCAGGGGAAAAGGAGGAAAGGCATAAAGAAGTCCCTGGGGCCAATCCTGGGTCAGAGCGTCTCTGGGGGATGGCCTGGCAGAGGAAGAGAGAGAAGAAGTCTGGGCATTTGCTGTTTTGGGGAGTAGCAAAAAGATCGCAACATGGGCGACCCCATTCCAGAAAAATCTCTTCCACTATAGATTGCTTGAGAGACCACTCGTGAGGCATGAGAATAGCTCTGCTCAATCTGTCCGCTAAAATGTTGGTTTTCCCAGGGATGTGCATTGCTACCAGAAACCGATGAGAGGAGATCGCCCATTGCCAAAGTCTGAGCGCTTCTCGACACAAGGGGTAGGACTTGGTTCCGCCCTGTTTGTTGATATACCAAACTACAGACATGTTGTCTGTGTGGACTGCAATTGTCCCTACAGGAAGAAAGTCGTTGAGGGCTTGCAACGTTAAAAGCACTGCTCTCATCTCTAGGACATTTATGTGCAGGTGGTACTCGAACGGTTGCCACGTCCCATGAACCATCCTGCCCTGATAATGACCCCCCCCACCCGATCAGGGAGGCATCCGTGGTGACAGTGGCTACCGGCGATGGGGGTACAAAGTGTCTGCCTTGGTGAGTCTGGGGAGAAGTGATTCACCAAGCAAGATGATTTTGCAAATCTGTGTCACCAGAATTTGGTGACGCATTGGAAGTTGTTGGTAAGACCACTGAGTGAACAACATCCACTGAAGAAGGCGCATGTAGAAGCGAGCCAGTGGAAGAAGAGTAATGGCCGCAGCCATGAGGCCTAATACCTTTAGAACCATTCTGGCCTGTACTTTCTTGTTGGCTAGAATGATCCTGACCTGACTTTGAATGTCTGAAACTCTTTGGTCTGTAAGGGTAGCTGACATCCTAACAGTGTTTAAGTTTGCGCCTATGAAAGTAATAGACTGGCAGGGCGATAAGGATGACTTTTTGAAGTTGATCGAGATGCCCAAATGAGAACAAAGATTTATTGTGTAATCCCTGGCTTGAACAAGCTGATGCCTGGTGGTGGCTGAAAGGAGCCAGTCGTCGAGATATGGAAACACCTGGAATCCTTGACGTCTCAGGTGAGCCGTAACCACTGCCATGCATTTGGTGAACACTCTGGGGGCTGTAGTGAGACCAAAGGGCAGGGCTCTGAACTGGAAATGACTGGACCCCAGCCGAAAGCGGAGAAATCTCCTGGAGCGTCTGTGAATTTTTATGTGATAGTACGCATCCTGAAGATCTATTGAGCACATCCAGTTGTCCTTCTGTAAGAAGGGCAGAATTGACTGAAGAGTGACCATTCGGAATCTTGTCTTCCTCACAGACTTGTTGAGTCTGCTGAGATCCAATATTGGTCTCCAGTCTCCCGTCTTTTGGGGACCAAAAGAACCTTGAGTAGATTCCGGCTCTGAATGGTCTGTTGTAACTGGCTGAATGGCTCTTTTTGCAGTAGTTTTAAGACTTCTAACTCTGCAATTTCCTTAGACCGGTGGTACATCTGGAAGGGAATTTGAGGGATAGAAAGGACTTTCCTCGAAAGGAATTTTGTAACCCTCGGATATGATCGACTGTACCCATCTGTCTTGAGTGAGGGAACGCCAGGCTTCTGGGTACAGCGATAGTCATCCCCCGACTGCCTCCAAGGAGGGACAGCCGGGCAACATCTCAGGGATGCTGAAAGGGCTTGTCAGAGAGAGACTCTCTGTTTCCCTGGTTTTGTGGACCCCCTCTGCCTCTAGAGCGGCATCTGTTGTTGTTACCCCCTCTGCCTCTGGGGGTAAACTGACCACGTGAATCCGGCGTGACTCCTTGGGATTTGCGGAACCACATCTTGCCACCCTTCTGTCCTTTGGGGTAAGGTCTAGAAGGGGTGGAAAAACGGACTCCTACGGCAGAAAGAGTTTTGCCTTCCTGTTCACACCTGGTCAACGTTTCCTTCACTTTAGGGCCAAACAGAGCTGACCCATCAAAGGAGAGTTTGTGAAGGACGCCTTAAAGGGATCTGCAAAATTACATAGCTGCATCCAGGCTTGGCGTCTAAGAGCCACACCTGTACCTGCGGCCCTACTCGCTCCATCAGCAGCATATGATATCAGCCGCATGGAGGAGTTTGCAATGGAGTTAAGGGTTCCTAGCTGCGAAGCAATTTTTTCCTGAGCCCCTGCAGCTGTAGGATCCTGCACAACTTCACCTAGCTCCTTAAGGATATCCCTTTGGAGTCTGGTGAAGTGACATAGGTAGTTCAGTGAACGCATAGCAAAGGTCGCTGAAGAAAACATCCGCTTACCATATCTGTCCATGGTCCTAGAGTCTTTATTAGGAGGATGGACAGGTACGGAAGGATCTGCAAGTTCCTTCTTGGTGGCAGCCGCCACCACCATGGCATCAGCGGGGACACCTTTTGTGAGGAATAGCTTGTCCGACGGGGCAGTAATAAATTTAGAAGGCCTCCTAGGGACTGGCTCTACAGAGTCAGGAGCAGCCCACGCCTTTCGAGCAATAACCTGCATAAGGGGTCGAGAGGCGGAGACACCCAGGAGGTGGAGGGCCGAGATCCAAATGCCTCCAGGTATACTGACTCATCCTCAGAGGGATTATTGGTGGGCCAGTTTCCCTCTGTCTAAGGAGTTCTAGGATGTCTGAGAAGGAGACATCCTCAGAGGGGATCTTGGGGATCCCTCTGACTCATCTAAGTCAGTATCTGAAGTGATAGACTCGGGAGTCTACGTGTTTCCTCTTACAGGTCCTCTTCCGCGGAGGATCTCCCGATAAATCAGGAGAATCCTCGGAAGAGGGGGATATTCCCAGTGGGGAAACCTGAGGCGGAGGATCTCTGGGTCCTGGAGCAAGAGAAGTGGCAGAGATGTCAACAGGCACCATAGAGGGAGGAGCTAAGGGAACAGACTGCTGGCTGAGACCAGTGGCCAGCACACTCTTCATCACCTCGAAGGCTCCCCTCCCAGGGAGGTCCGAGAGAACCCGCTCCGAAGAACTAGGAACTCCCGGACCCACCGAAAAGGAAGGCTCCGAGGCAGATGTCGGAGCCGAGCTCACCAAGGCCGAGGCTCCAAGGGGAAGAGCGGGCTCGGACAAGGGTCCGATGCCACTCACCCCCTCGGAGGAGACCAGGGAAGCCCGGCCACCGAATCCCTCTAAGGAAGGTCTCGAAGAGGAGATAAGAGTAGAGGCTGAAGGAGCAGAAGGGGGTATCTGTCCCTCAGCCATAGCAGAAACCATTCCCGAAGACTCCAACTCCAAACTCTGGGGTAGAGTCGAAGGAGGAACTACAATGGGGTGTGGACTAATAGTCGTCTGCTGACACGGACTATGTAGTATTTGGGCCAGTGCCTGTGACTTTAGCAATCTACTGACCACTCTCTCCAAATCATGGTCAGAAAGCCTGGATGACCTTGAAGATCGGCTCCGATGGCTCCGTTCCGAGAGGAGAGGCGAAGCCGGAGCCGAAAGTATCGGCTCCAAGGAAGGGGACCTAGACCTCTTCCTCGAAGGAACCATCAGAGCCGATGAAACCACAGAAACTGTCGGAGCCAACAACTTATCGGCACTGACAGGTAGCTTCGATGCATCGGCTCCAGCCGGAGCTGATACGGCCATAAAAGTAAGGGTGTCGGAGCCGATCGGAGCCAACACCGATGCCTGGGCCACATGGTGGTCGGAACCGATCGGAGCCGACACAGAAGTGGTCGAACCAGAATCGGCACCGATAGCCATCGGTGCCAAGGGTTTGGATAACCCAGAATCGGCTCCAGCCGGAGCCGATCTCGACTCTGAATGAGTCGGAGCCGAGGCCACAGGCTTGGACACAGAAGCCTGGGCCTTGGAAGACTTAGAAGTCTTAGATGGGGCCGACTTAGCCGGAGAGCCCTCCGGCTTAAGAAGGCCCCTCAAAATCAATTTATTTCTTCTTTCCTGCAGGACTCTCTGGCTAAAAGAATGACATATGGCACAGGAGTCCTGCAGGTGAAGAGGCCCCAGGCAGTAAAGGCAAGAAGTGTGACCGTCTGTCAGAGACATCTTCTGACAGCACGAGTCACACTTCTTAAAGCCTGAGACCCTTTCCTTAGACATGGTGAATTAAACACACACACAACACCAGTCCAAGAAATTAAATTAATTATATCAAAAGGTATCAATAACAGACACACACACACACACACCCTAACAAGGGGGGGGGGGGGTGGGATGTTAGAAAGTCTGACTGAAGTTATAAGGAGACAGGGAAAATTCTTCTCAGAAAAGGACTAAAACTATGTTAAAACTAATAATTTTAAGGTTTTTTGAAGAAAGGGGCCAAAATAGTAATGTAAAAATTCACTTACCAGGAGCTGGTAAAAGGAGGACCTCATCAGCGAAGCGGCAAACGAGATCTGGGTACTTACCGCCTTGCATCATGGGATATGGGGCTGCCTCGAGCTGGTAAAAGTGACTCTCGAGCTTAGCAAGTGCCGAGTCGGAGCCGAGGATCGGCTCCGAACCCATCAAGCAAGAATGAAGGCGAGATTGACAACTTAACATTGGAAGTTTTTTCCTCCAAAGGGAACCTATCTAACTAGCAAAGAAAAGCAAAAGCCAACCATTGATCTTTGAAAGCCTCAGAGGAGCCTACTGTTTGGCATCAGTAAAGCTCTGAAAGGCTTCGCACCCAAACTTGTCTTTTAGTCTGCTCAGCTCAATATGCTTGACAGTTTGGGCATATGGAAGGTATCTTCAAGCTTTGGAAGCTGGTCAGCTGTTGTAGCGTTGGCAGAATATAACCCATATAGCTAAGGCTACTGCAGGAGTAATCCATATGATGATCATCAACATGGAGGGCCAATGGCTCCAGGGTCATTTGTTCCAAGGGGTGGATTAGAGGAGGAGCAGTTAGATACTAAGTGGGAAGGCCAGCTCTCTCCACCTTGGGAGCCAAGGAGGAGGAAATAATCCCCAGGTCAAGCTGGACCTTTAAGAAAGTTTGCATTACCTTGTCCAAATCTGATTCTGTAATACTCAGCATGGATCTTACAGACCTAAAAGAAGCCACCAAAGACAGCTTAGCACATCAGTGCAGCTGTTGTTCTGCTCTTGGACCCTCACAGGCAGAGACTGGACCCATGGAGGAGAAGGCAACTTGAAGAACTCTGGATCTGGAGTAATGGCCAGGAAAGGGGATTGGAACAAACCAGACTTTGATGTCATTGACAAAAAAAGGCTCAGGATCTCAAACGGCATAGACCTGAGCAGCTCCAATGTTGGAATCGACAAGAGCTGTGATCCCTACCGAGGGAGTGTCAGCACTGGATCCCCAGCAAGAGCCAAGGAGGCCAAAAAGGCTTTGAGGTCTTTGGCTGTTGTTCGTCATCAGCAGAAGGATCAACAAGCCATTTCTTGGCCTCTTTTTCTCTTCTCTTTTCCTTTTCTGTTTTTTTTCTGTCTCTTTCTTTATCTTTAGCCTTATCCTTGTCTTTCTTTTTCTGCACCAATGTCTTAGCTAGAAAAGGACAAGCAGAAGCCTGGGACACGGCTACTGAAGAGATGGGAAGTATCCCTTTCATAACTGACTTTACCATGAGAATGGCCAAAGCCCTGGCCCAAAGGAACAGCAGGCCTGGCAGTCAGCATCCAAATGGGAAACCCCCAAACAATAAACACAGCATTCATGTGAATCCTGACAGAACCATTTTATGACAGCATCCCGACATTTTCGGAAGCCCAAAGTAGTCTTCCACTTTTAACAGCAAAACTACAAGTAAAAGTAAATAATACAATAAATGCAAAGATTTCATGGAATCAACAGTCTAACAAAGTCTAACAGTACAGAAAGTATTTTAATAATTTGCCAAAGTAACAGTCCTAGAAAAAACTACTCTAACCATTATCACAGGTAAAGCCAATAAGATGGTAGGAGAAAGCAGAGCTTATGCACTCAAACAAATCACTAGCAGGAGAGCTAAATGTACAAGGAAGATTCATTTTTTTCTTATTTTTTTAGAACAGGAGGAAAAAAACAGAATCATAAACACTATCAAGAAAGATGTGATCAAAACTATGTAACAAAGCCACAAGCACTTATCTACAAAGGAGCTTTGAAACAACTCATCTGACACTGAAGAGCAGCAAATGAGATATAAGGAGATTTAAGCACATAAAGCATTATGAGAGAGGTGGTGAATTGTTAAAGCTGAAGATTCTGACGCACTGGACTTGGATTCAATCGGATCTGACATCCCACAGGTTGAAGCAGATGGAAAAGACAACACTGGATCATGTATTTTGCTAAATTAGAAACTGCAATCAGTCAAAACAAAAATACTTGCTCTAGACTCGTATCAACTCATAATCATATTTGTTCCCTCAATACAGAACATTTGATTAATGAGGCCCTTAAAAAAACAGCACTAAAACCTCTGTGGGACCAGATTACATTCCGACAGTAATTATATCTTAAATTCAGAATGTCATACTGCCTGTTTTACAACTAATCTTTAGTAAAATTAATTTGAGACTGTATAGTATCTACAGTGTGGAAAAAAGTCCACTTTCTCACTGATATACAAAAAACAGTAACACACTTAAAATATCTAACTATAGGCCAATTAGTCTGACCTTGACTCCTTGTAAATCTTAAGGGAGATGTATGTTGAAATCTTACTACTGGATCCTAAAAATCATGATGAAAATTTTTACTTATATCAACATGGTTTTGGCTCAGGTAAAGCATCTAATTTAGGAAAATTTTATGACCAGGTTACTGTAACTTTGTATTCTGCCTTATCAGTTGGTGTTATGCTGATGGATTCAGCTAAGGCATTTGACACACTTTCATACAGTTCAATAGATAAAACACTTAGTAAAATATAGTAAAATTTTAATCCTTATTTGGTTAATTGGATTAACAGTTGGCTGTTATGTTGTTCACAATGCATATCAATAAAAGGTAATACAAGGTACCCATTCTTACTACTTACTAGCATTTACAGGCATACTATAAGAATCAGTTTTGGAACTATTCTGTTTAATTTAGTATAGGTTCAGGTGTGTACTAGGCTAATGGCCCTGGAGCCTTTACAAGCCTAGCCCATAGGATTAACCTGGCATCGTGCCACACAACCTCAGTTCCCAGTGCCTCTGTTGACTAAAGCCACTGGAGTGATCCCTGGGGTGAATTTTCTATTTCCCATTCACTCATCAAGATTTCTCTAGAAGAGGGCCAGTGAGGTGCTCTGCTTGACATGTATGGGAAGTCTATTCCAAAGCATGGGCAGTCTCTGGGTTATGAACCTGTCCCTCCAGCATGTTCTGTTGACTGTAGTAATGAGGTTGAGGTTACTGGAGCGTGTGGTGTGGAGAGATTGGGATTGCTTCAAATGTAGCATTTCTAACAGAGCTGGGTCAGACATGGCTTTGTAAGTCAAGCAGAGATCGCCTCTAAGTAGGCGATATGTGACAGAGAATAGTTGGGAGTTTTTTTGAGTCTGTCCATATAGGACAAATGTTTAAGGCTTAGGATCCTCTTTGTGAGGTACTTTTGCGGCCTCTCCAGTTATTGAAGGTATATTTAATTAGCCCTTTAAATAAAAACTGCTGGCTCACAAAGTACACTGATGATGACTGAAAGGTGGGCTTTATATCCAACTCTAGTAGGGACTACTCATTCATCGCAAATGTTTAAATGACTTCTCTACTTGGGCTGAAAAAGCTGATCTGAATTACAGGTATAATAAATGCCAAGTAATGATCAGCTATTAAATCTATTCTGTCTCTTAAAGGAGTTATCCTAAATAAGACTAATTAATAGACATATTTTACTAGTCATGTGCACTGTATTAGAAGAACAGCCATAGGTCTTATAGGACTAATTTTTAAATCAATTTCTTTAACAGAGGGCCAAAAATGTAATCCTACTATACAAAATGTACAGTTGATTTATTTTGGATTTTAACCTTACTTTCTATATTTATGCAAGAACCCAACTTTTTATTTTAAACGTGTTTATAAATTTTAACAAATAACCAGTATAAATTAATAATTTATACAATTAGTTAACAATAAGAAAAAAATGTAACAGTCATACAATTAAAGTCTTTACAAAGACATCCACTTTTAGGTTACATCAATGTACAATTTTCACAAAGAAACAAAATCTTTTTCTAACAATCTTTGTAAAGTAGCCCACATATTATAGCACAATGTTTTCCTAGATGTTCTTGATTTAATGGTCATTAGTTCCATTTGACACACATCAGTTATAACATTTTTAAATTGCAGACAAAAAAGCTTCACAAACCGTTGAAACACTAAAAACGAAGAGATGTAACCAGGATATAACCCAACCAAAACCGCAAACTGTCACGGAAATAAAAAATCCTTTTATCCTTTAACACGCTTTTTTATTTGTGTTTTCAGAAACGACTATGCGTTTCCTTCCTCAGAAGTACAAACAAAACAGTGAATCAACCATGTCCAGCCCTTACATTTAAAACTTTAAAAACATCATGTGATACTAATTAGATGATGCAACACTTCACTTTAATTAATAATCAACTTAAAAGATCCTTACGAAAAATGTTCACATAACATATTCTCGTATCGTGCATCACTAATAGTTTTAAATAAATACAATTACTATTCAACAATGTATATATATAAGTAATATACATTATAAAAATATATACAAATTTAAAATACAATGAAACATCGTATTTGTTATATTTCATAGCTCCAGTTAAAAGCCGCATAAGCTGAGCATATTGGTCCGAACAACTCCATAATAAACTATACTACAATTGATGGTATAAAAGATTAATAAATAAATAAACAAACAACCTAGATGACCTCACCTTACAAAATATGTGGCAGAACTCCTATATCAGTACCCGTAAGATGTTACCGCTAAATAACCTACTATATATTGTGGGACACTAAAATACTATAATACTATTGGGACACAGTAACTTTGGTAAGGCACATGCATCCTCAAAATCCCATTGGGTAAATAATGGCTTATTTATCTGTTACATGCAAGCTTTTTTAGAACGCATGCAATAGATACATGCTCATTAAGACCTGGGGGGAATGTGGCTCCAGTTCTAATTTGCCAACATAATTCTTGTATCTCTAAATTAATTTGCCATGGTCCAACATAAGGGGCATCGTCTATCTTTTTCAACACCGTGAAAACAAACTTGTGGTTTGGGAATTCCATAATATGACAGGCAAGTGCATTATTAGTGTCTCCTTTTGAGACTGCATAATAATGCTCGTAAATGCGCTGTTTTAACTTGCGCTCTGTTTTCCCTATATAAAACGCGTGGCAAGTTGTGCAGGTCGCCACGTACACTATAGCTCTAGTATTACAATTGTATTTACCTGTTACCTTGTACTTAATTTTGTTTACCAGGGCTATAGTTCCTTCTTTGATGAACTTGCATTGTGCACAGCTGCCACACTTGCTCATCCCAATAGTGGAACTCTTCGTTTTAGTTTTACCAGTTTCTAACAGTGTTTTCAAATTAACCCCCCGCCTAAAAGTTATAGCCGGTGGGCCATTGCAAATTTTCTGAACTTGTTTGTCACTTGAAAGCAATGTCCAGTTTTTGCTCAATATCCCCCTTATGAAATAATGGTCTGTTGAAAAGGTGCATAGGAACCTAGGATTATTATTGGTTTGACTAAGTTGGACCTTGCTTACACTATTGCCCGCTGACTCGCCAATTTGATTAGTGACATAGTGAGAAGATAAAATAGGGCTAAAATGTCCCGTTCTTCGTTTATAATCAACTTCATCTATGACTTCATCTATCAATTTTATCGGATAGCCCCTATTACTAAACATCTCAACTAGCTTATTACATTCTGCATTAAAGTCGTGGTCATCTGTGACCATTCTTGCAGCCCGCACCATTTGCCCTTTTACAATTGCTTTCTTTTGGTGGTGCGGGTGGCAACTAGAGTAATGCAGGAAGCCATTGGAGTATGTTGATTTTCTATAAATATTGCTCTTAAATCTCCTATTCAAGTAATCTTTCTGCAGCAAAATATCCAAAAAGCTAATTTCCATATGATTGAAGCTGAATGTAAACTCTAAAAAATTAGTTAACTTAGTAATGGACTCAATAAATTGAGGAATGAGATCTGCTTGCCCCTTCCACAGAATAAACATGTCGTCCTGGTACCTAGTGTACCAGGTGACATGAGTTTGAAACACAGGGTTTTGAAATAGTAATGTGTTTTCCCATTGTGCCAAGACACAATTGGCATACGCCCCCCCCAACAGGGCGAACCCATGTCTACCCCTGATGTTTGTATATAGGTGGAGCCTTCAAATTTAAAAATGTTATTACAAAGTATAAGCTCCAAAAGTGTCTCAGCTAAGTGAATGATTTTATCATTAACTTTCCTGTCAAATAAAAAATCCCTTACCCACTCCAGGCCTATATTGTGTGGTATCACGGTATACAGATCTTTTATATCAACCGTGAGGAGCACAAAAGTTGGATCAAATTGAATTTTATTAATGGAATCCAAAAAGCCCCAGGAATCCTTGCAAATGTGATTTTTCTTTGCTAGCAATGGCTTAAGCAAGATGTCAACATACTTAGCACATGCACTTGTAATGGATCCTCTACTAACCACAATAGGCCTAAAGGGTGGGTCTTGAATGGACTTATGAATTTTGGGTACTCCAAAGAAGGCTGGTAACCTAGGTGATGCCATAGTTAAATAGCTATGCAGATCAGTGTCTATGTGCCCCTCTAGAAACAGATCTTCTAAAATATATTGGATCTTTCTGTAGGCTGTGTTGACTTCATTTACACTGATCTCCTGATACGGCCCTTGTTCTAAATGCTTTAGAACCTTCTCAACATAGACAGAATGGTCCATAAATATGAGCCCATTCCCTTTATCGGGTTTCGTCACTCTGATGTTGCAGTCCTTCAGAGTACTAATCCAGTCCCTATCTTGTGTTGTTATTTTGGGTTTAGCTTTTTTATGTGGGGGACGACTGATAGCCAGGTGTCTAAAGTCAAGTTCACATGCTAGATCAAAAGCTTTAAGACTCTGTGTGAGGGGTGGATTGAAGACACTAGCTATTCTGAAGGGGTTCACCAAACTTGGCATGTTCCCTAATAAAATTCGTAAATTCAATTTACGTAAAAATAATTTCAGGTCTATTACAGTTTTCACCATATCGAAATGCGTGTCCGGGACAAAATTTAGCCCTCTAGAAAAAAAAGTCACACATATTCTGGTCAACATCAAAAGAGGTGAAATTGTATATTTTAAAATCCCCTTCAGTGCTATGTATAATTTTTAAGTATATTACAGAGGAAATTATTTCTTCTTCGGATTCCTCTTGTTCTTTGGGGACTGATGGTTCCCGTTCGATCTCAAATACCTCTGATTGGAATCCTGGCCTTGCCGAAAATCCTGGGCATGGGCTTGCTCGCTCGTGTTGGTGTTGTTATTATTCTGAATATAATGATTGCCACTATTAGTGTTATTACTGTCTTTCCCTTGACCTTGGTCACTGCCTCCCTGATTTTTAGTGCACGATTCTTGACCCCCAGTTCTCGGTGACACTGGGAGTGGGTCGATGACAAATAAAGGTTCATCGTGCTCCCTTGCATGATGAATAGTATTAATCCTTCTAACAGTATATTTGGGCTGATTTATTAATGAAGGCAGTGGATAAGCTTTATTATTGGAGTACTGAACCATATCTCGTTCAATCTTCTTTTTCTTATTTTTTGATAATTTAATCATTGTTGCATCAATACTTGAAAAAATTCTTGAGTATTCATATCTGTACCTGTTGAAATTTGAATTATTTTTAATGTCTTGTTCTAACAGCTCTAAATCCTTTTGGTATATAGCTATTTGTTGTACATAGTGGTTTGTTAATATTTGCATGAATTCAAACCCTTGTTTATCAAATAGATTCAAGAGCTGTTTATGGAAATCAGAGCCATTAATTAGTCCTACAGGATACCTCCATTGCCTGAGGCCCTTAGGAACTATTTGCTTATCCAAACATTCCTCCAGGTATGCTACCTCCAATTGTAGCTTCCTACAATCCTATAATTATATAAAAGGAGGGGAATCTGAGATTCAATTTCAAGTAATAATCTTTCTAGCCACCGCTAGAATTGACCATAAAAGAAGTTATATACTCACCATAACATTCCATCTGAGTAGTTGGACTTAATTTGTCGTCAACCTGTGGGAAT
Organism: Protopterus annectens; assembly: GCF_019279795.1. NCBI lineage: Eukaryota > Metazoa > Chordata > Ceratodontiformes > Protopteridae > Protopterus > Protopterus annectens. The sequence continues at coordinate 698,178,712 of NC_056729.1, read as the reverse complement.
CGGATCCAGATCAGATCCGAGACGGCAGCTTCACCAGCATCTGACCCGAGCCGGTCCGGATCTGACATTCCACAGGTTGATGATCAAATGAAGTCAACTACTTCAGATTAAGGGAAGTTTAACTTTTGTAACACATTTAGGTATGGGGGTGTTGAAGAGGATTAGTGATTTAGAAATTGTGAAATTGCCTGTAAATACAGCCTGTAGAAAATTATTAACACATTATCCAATAATCTTTCAATTTTGTACAGTCATAGAACGTGTGCCCAGTCAGCATTTATCACTGAAATACATCTCTTACACATATTGTCTTTTTTATTAATTTTACTCATTATTAGTGGAGTGTAAAAGGACCTGTGTAAGAATTTCCAGGTATAAAGTTTCCATTTAATAGAAGTTGTTTTACCAGCTGATTCCAGAATATACTCTTCTTCTTCTTCATTCGGCTGTTCCCATTAGGGGTCGCCACAGCGGATCACCTCTTTCCATTTCTTCCTGTCCTCTGCATCTTGCTCTGTCACACCAACCACCTGCATGTCCTCTCTCACCACATCCATAAACCTTATCTTAGGCCTTCCTCTTTTCCTGTTACCTGGTAGCTTCATCCTTAGCATCTTTTTCCCAATATACTTTGCATCCCTTCTCAGCACATGTCCAAACCAACGTAATCTTGCCTCTCTGGCTTTGTCTCCAAACCTTCCAACCTGGGCTGACCCTCTAATATACTTATTCCTAATCCTGTCCACCCTCGTCACACCCAGTGCAAATCTTAACATCTTTAACTCTGCCACATCCAGCTCAAACTCCTGTCTTTTAGTCAATGCCACTGTCTCCAACCCATATAACATAGCTGGTCTCACTACCCTCTTGTAGACCATCCCTTTCACTCTTACAGGTACTCGTCTGTCACAAATCACTCCTGACACTCTTCTCCACCCACTCCATCCTGCCTGTACTCTCTTCTTCACCTCTCTTCCACACTCACCGTTACTCTGAACTATTGACCCCAAGTATTTAAACTCATACACTTTCGTCACCTCTACTCCTTGCATCCTCACCATTCCTGTATCCTCCCTCTCATTCACACACATATATTCTGTCTTAGTCCTGCTGACCTTCATTCCTCTTCTCTCTAGAGCATATCTCCATCTCTCCAGGGTCTCCTCCACCTGTTCCCTACTCTCACTACAGATCACAATGTCATCTGCAAACATCATAGTCCATGGGGACTCCTGTCTGATCTCATCTGTCAACCTGTCCATCACCAGAATATACTCTATCTTGTTCTTTTGGTAGTTCACTATTAATGGAGTGGAAGTAATTCCAGGAATTTTCTGGACAACTATAGGTTTCATCTGTAATAATTTTGTGAATGTGAGAAAGTTTACCTTTGTCTGAAACTTTCTGCTGTAAATGTAATGCCATATAATCTATCAGACTTGGGATGGATTTTTTTAGCTGTAGGTGACATTAAATCAAGTTTATTAGAGATATGTTGTCTAAAGGCCTGAATCTCCAACCAATAAGTTTAATCCAATTCAAATTCTTGAATTAAAATGTCTAAATTTTTAACTTTATTATCTAGCAACATCTGATACCAATATATTAGTTTTTTTCTGTTTAAATAATAGTGCTTTATCTGGGTTAGATGATAAAAGAATACCTTGTGTGCATGCAATAAGATATAGAATGAAGATCCATTCTTTATACTTAGGATGTTTACATATAGTTTCGGAAATTAATGATATTTGATAAGTAGTCAGATGAGTATCTCGGTGTGACAGGGATGGAACAGAAATCCTTGAGAATCCACAACATGGGATTATTTATAATATCAGTTTTGTATGTTTGTGGTGTAGTGATTAATTCCATGCTAATTAATTCCCAAAATTTCGTTCATTTCGCAGAGTATGAATGGTCTAATAGTTGTGATATAGTTTTGATTATGGAGGAGATGGAGTACGAGTCAATGTCAGGAAAGGCTATGCCTCCTTTAGACCAACTATTTATGTGTGTTCTTAAAGCCAGTCTGGGTTTATATGGAGCCCAGAAGAATTTTAACATCACAGAGTATAATTTTTGAATGATTGTCTTAGAATGTGGAAGTAATATTGATTGAATTAAATAAAATATCTTCAGAAATATTATCATTTTAATTATTATAAGTCTTTCCTCCATAGAAAAAAAGATATTATTCCAGCTTGTTATACGTGTTTGCATGTTTTCAAGACTTTTACTATAGTTAAGGTAAATTATAGACTTTATGTCTTTTGCTAAAATAATGCCTAGATAAGTTATTTGATCTGATTTAGGTTTGTACTTATGGTATACTCTACTTAGAATATTTTTGGCTGAGTATATAGGTAGAATTTTTGTTTTTCTTTATTAAAAACCAAACCAGAGATTTTTTGGAAGTCTAAATAATGACACTAGAGAAGAGTTGTTTCCGTTAGATGTATTTAGAACATCATCAGCAAAAAGCTGTATTTTTGACAATGTATCATCATTTATTTTAAATCCTTCTATATCTTTGTTGTTTCTAATTAGGTTGGCCCAGGGTTCCATTATTACCATAAATAATAAAGGAGGGAGCGGACAGCCCTGTTTGGTACCTTTTAATATGGGTACGTGTTGAGAGATGTATGTGCCTATTTTTATGTATGCTAATGCTCCTTTATATAGAAATATTCAGTCAAATTTACAGATGTATCACAGAAATGTATGCATTTCAGTAAGATGAACAGCTAATCCCAGTTTACAGAGCCAAACGCCGAGTTTATGTCAAGGCTCATTAATGTCAGGTCTTTCTTTTTCTTATTAGCATACTCAATTAAAGTTAAGGTTCTTCTTATGTTGTCAAAGGTATTTCTGTTTGTAATAAAGCCTGTTTGATCTTCTTCAATTATACTTGGAAAAACTGTCTTTAGTCTGTCAGCAAATATATTCATAAACATCAAGTAATCAAAGTTTAGTAGAGAGATGGGCCCATATGAGGAACATCTTGTTGGGTCTTTATTGGTTTTCAAAACTGGATAAATAAAAGTGTATTTCCAAGATGGAGGAACAGCAGATTCAATCTGGGCTGTCAAAAATACATTATATATTAATAAAAGAGCATTTTTAGGCATTATTTTATAGAACTCAGGTATAATACCGTCGTTTCCTGGTGCTTTACTTAATTTGAGTTTGTTTATCTGAGTGAGGATGTCTGTAAATAAGAAGTTATGTACCTACCATAACGTTCCATGTTAGTTGTCTTCTCTCGCCTTCTTTCTTGCTTGATGGGCTCGGAGCCGATCCCTCGGCTCCGACTCGGCACTTGCTAAGCTCGAGAGTCACTTTTACCAGCTCGAGGCAGCCCCATATCCCATGATGCAAGGCGGTAAGTACCCAGATCTCGTTTGCTGACAAAGGGCAATAGCACCAAGCATAAAATACTTCCCAAAGGAAGAAAGAAACTTACAGATGGAAAAAGGACCAGGTCTGAATGGTCTTTAGCATAACAGTTTCTTATACAAGGTCTGTCCAGGCCAGGGGAAGGAGGGAGGGTCGAAGAAAGAAGGCGAGAAGACAACTAACATGGAACGTTATGGTAGGTACATAACTTCTTAATGTTAAGTTGTCAATCTCGCCTTCATTCTTGCTTGATGGGACCGGCCCCTAGCACCTCTATCCTGGGTGGCTCAATGGAACAAACTCTTGAGAACTGTAGAGCCAAAACTGGCTCTGTCCCTGGAGGCCAAGTCCAATTTGTAATGGGAAACAAAAGTGTGAGGAGTAGCCCAAGTGGCGCTGCACAAATAGTGTCCAAAGGAAGTCTAGCTTGAAAAGCTGTAGAAGTAGCTAAGCTCCTAGTTGAATGTGCTTTAGGTTTTGAGCACAGCTGTTTTCCCCTGAGCGTATAAATTTCAGAGATGACCAAGAAAGCCATCTGGACAAAGTCACTTTAGAAACAGGAAGGCCTTTTTATTATCCGCATAGGAAACAAAAAGTTGATCAGATTTTCTAAAATTTTTGTTCTGTCCAAATAATATCTAAGTTGACGGTGGACATCAAGATAATGTAGCTTTTGTTCAGCTCTATCTGAATAGTTAGGAAAAATACCGGAGATCAATGGATTGATTCAAATTGTTCTTTGAAGCGACCTTAGGTAAAAAGGTTGGGTTAGTTCTCAAAGATACTCTGTCTTTGTGAAAAACCAAATAGGGGGGTCGAACCGAAAGAGCATGAAGTTCGACACCCTCCTGGCCGATGTAATAGCCACTAGGAATAACGTTTTCCAAGAAAGATATTTCAGGGAACAAGAAACAGCTGGCTCGAAGGGGAAGAATCAAGGATGTCAGCACTAAATTTAGATCCCACTGAGGAGGAGGATTCCTGATTGGAGGTTTTAGTAGGAAAATTCCTTTCAAGAAGGCCCTGCAGAGCCTATGGGACATAATATTATGATCTGCTATCCCGACATGAAAATTGGAAATAGCAGCCAATTGAACTCTGACTGTGGAAGAAGAGGAGCCTGCATGAAAATCTCTGCTAAAGTCCAGAACTGCCTGAACAGGGCAGTAAAAGGATCAATATTTTGGGCCTTAGCCCAATAAGAGAAACGTTTCCATTTGCTTGTGTAAATCCTCCTGGTAGAGGATTTTAGTGAAGCTACTATGATGTCTCTAACTGGGTTAGAGATCAAAGGAAGCCTGGATAAGGAAGGAAGTGGAGCAACCATGCTGTGAGGTTGAGAGAAGGGATTGACCGGTGCAGCTGACCCGATTGGTGAATCAGAAGATCTGGCACTGGGTCCAGATGCCACGGCTGCACCAAAAGGTGATGATGGAGGAACGGAACCAAACTTGTCGAGGCCAGTAAGGCAATGAGAATCAATTTGGCTCTCAAACGGTAGCTTTCTGGATCACCCGAGGGATCAGAGGAAATGGAGGGAAGGCATAAAGAAGTCCCTGGGGCCAATCCTGGGTCAGAGCGCCTCTGGGGATGGCCTGATAGAGGGAAGAGGCTGAAGAAGTCTGGACATTTGCTGTTTTGGGGAGTAGCAAAAGATCGCAACATGGGCGACCCATTCCAGAAAAATCTCTTCCGCTATAGATTGCTTGAGAGACCACTCGTGAGGCATGAGTATAGCTCTGCTCAATCTGTCCGCTATAATGTTGGTTTTCCCAGGGATATGCGTTGCTACCAGAAACCGATGAGAGGAGATCGCCCATTGCCAAAGTCTGAGCGCTTCGACACAAGGGGTAGGACTTGGTTCCGCCCTGTTTGTTGATATACCAAACTACAGACATGTTGTCTGTGTGGACTGCAATTGTCCCTACGGGAAGAAAGTCGTTGAGGGCTTGCAACGTTAAAAGCACTGCTCTCATCTCCAGGACATTTATGTGCAGATGGTACTCGAACGGTTGCCACGCCCCATGAACCATCCTGCCCTGATAATGACCCCCACCCGATCAGGGAGGCATCCGTGGTGACAGTGGCTATCGGGATGGAGGTACAAAGTACCTGCCTTGGTGAACCTGAGACGATGTGATCCACCAAGCAAGATGCTCTTTGCATGTCTGTGTCACCAGAATCTGGTGACGCATTGGAAGTTGCTGGTATGACCACTGTGTGAACAGCATCCACTGAAGAAGGCGCATGTAGAAACGAGCCAGGGAAGAAGAGTAATGGCCGCAGCCATGAGACCTAATACCTTTAGAACCATTCTGGCCTGTATTTTCTTGCTGGCCAGAATGATCCTGACATGAGTCTGAATGTCTGAAACTCTTTGTTCTGTAAGGGTAGCTGACATCCGAACAGTGTTTAAGTTTGCGCCTATGAAGGTAATAGACTGGCAGGGCGATAAGGATGACTTTTCGAAGTTGATTGAGATGCCCAAATGAGAACAAAGGTCTATTGTGTAATCCCTGGCTTGTATAAGCTGATGCCTGGTGGTGGCTGACAGGAGCCAGTCGTCGAGATACGGAAACACCTGGAATCCTTGACGTCTCAGGTGAGCCGTGACCACTGCCATGCATTTGGTGAACACTCTGGGGGCTGTAGTGAGACCAAAGGGCAGGGCTCTGAACTGGAAATGACTGGACCCCAGCCAGCGGAGAAATCTCCTGGAGCGTCTGTGAATTTTGATGTGATAGTACGCATCCTGAAGATCTATTGAGCACATCCAGTTGTCCTTCTGTAACAAGGGCAGAATTGACTGAAGAGTGACCATTCGGAATCTTGTCTTCCTGACAGACTTGTTGAGTCTGCTCAGTTCCAATTTTGTTCTCCTGTCTCCCGTCTTTTGGGGACCAAAAGAACCTTGAGTAGATTCCGGCTCTGAATGGTCTATTGTAACTGGCTGAATGGCTCTTTTGCAGTAGTTTTGCGATTTCTGACTCTGCAATCTCCCTTAGACCGGGTGGTACATCTGGAAGGGAACTTGAGGGGAAGGGACTTTCCTCGAAAGGAATTATGTAACCCTTGGATATGATCGACTGTACCCATCTGTCTTGAGTGAGGGAATGCCAGGCTTCTGGGTACAGTGATAATCTTCCCGACTGCCTCCAAGGAGGGACAGCCGGGCAACACCTCAGGGATGCTGAAAGGGCTTGTCAGAGAGAGGCTCCCTGTTTCCCTGGTTCTTGGACCCCTCTGCCTCTAGAGCGGCGTCTGTTGTTGTTACCCCTCTGCCTCTAGGGGTAAACTGACCACGTGAATCGGCGTGACTCCTTGGGATTTACGGAACCACATCTTCCCACCCTTCTGTCCTTTGGGATAAGGCCTAGAAGGGGTGGAAAACGGACTCCAACAGCAGAAAGAGTCTTGCCGTCCTGCTCGCACCTGGTCAAGGTTTCCTTCACCTGAGGGCCAAACAAAGCTGACCCATCAAAGGGAGAATTTGTGAAGGACGCCTTAAAGGGATCCGAAAATCACATAGCCGCATCCAGGCTTGGCGCCTAAGAGCCACACCTGTGCCTGCTCTACTCACTCCATCCGCAGCATAAGATATTAGCCGCATGGAGGAGTTTGCAATGGAATTGAGGGTTCCTAGCTGAGAAGCAATTTTTTCTTGAGCCCCTGCAGCTGTAGGATCCTGAACTACTTCTCCCAGCTCCTTCAGGATATCCCTCTGGAGTCTGGTGAAGTGACATAGGTAATTCAGCGACGCATAGCAAAGGTCGCTGAGGAAAACATCCGCTTACCGTACATATCCATGGTCCTAGAGTCCTTATTAGGAGGATGGACAGGCACGGAAGGATCTGCAAGTTCCTTTTTGGTGGCCGCAGCCACCACCATGGCATCAGCGGGACACCCTTAGTAAGGAATTGTTTGTCACACGGGGCAGTGATAAATTTTGAAGGCCTCCTAGGGACTGGCTCTACAGAGTCAGGAGCTGCCCACGCCTTCGTGCAATAACCTGCATAAGGGGTCGAAGGCGGAGACACCCAGGAGGTGGAGGGCCGAGATCCAAACGCCTCTAGGTATACTGACTCATCCTCAGAGGGATTGTTGGTGGGCCAGTTTCCCCTCTGTTTTAGAAGTTCTAGGATGTCTGAGAAGGAGACATCCTCAGAGGGGATCTAGGGATCCCTCTGACTCATCAAAGTCAGTATCCAAGTGACAGACTCGGGAGTCTACATGCTTCCTCTTACAAGTCCTCTTCCTAGGAGGATCTCCCAAACATCAGGAGAATCCTCGGAAGAGGGGAAATTCCCAATGGGGAAACCTGAGGCGGAGGATCTCTGGGTCCTGTAGCAAGAGAAGTGGCAGAGATGTCAACAGGTACTATAGAGGGAGGAGCTACGGAACAGACTGCTGACTGATACCAGTGGCCAGTACACTCTTCATCACCTCGAATGCTCCCTCCCAGGCAGGTCCGAGAGAACCCGCTCAAGAGCTAGGAACTCCAGGGGCCACCGAAGGGAAGTCTCCGAGGCAGATGTCGGAGCCGAGCTCACCAAGGCCGAGGCTCCAAGGGAAGAGCGGGTTCGACAAGGGTCCGATGCCACTCACCCCTCGGAGGAGACCATGGAAGCCCGACCACCGAATCCCTCTAAGGAAGGTCTCAAGAGGAGATAAGAGTAGAGGCTGAAGGAACAGAAAAGGGTATCCGCCCTCCAGCCGTAGCAGTAACCATTCCGAAGACTCCAACTCCAAGCTCTGGGGTAGAGTTGAAGGAGGAACTGTAACGGGTGTGGAGCAACAGTCGCCTGTTGAGACGGACTGTGTAACATTTGGGCCAGTACCTGTGACTTAAGTAATCTACTGACCACTCTCTCAAGGTCATGATCTGACAGTCTGGAAGACCTTGAAGATCGGCTCCGATGGCTCCGCTCCGATAGAAGAGGTGAAGCCGAGCCGAAAGTATCGGCTCCAAGGAAGGAGACCTCGATCTCTTCCTGGAAAGAGCCATCGGAGCCGATTATAGATCTTGTCGGAGCCGATTTCTCGGAGCCGACAGGAAGCTCGATGTATCGGCTCCAGCCGGAGCCGATACAGCCACCAGTAACGGTGTCGGAGCCGATCGGAGCCGACACCGATGCCTGTGCCACATGGGTGTCGGAACCGATCGGAGCCGACATCGGTGGTCACTACAGATTCGCACCGATAGCTATCGGAGCCGAAGGCTTTGTTGCTAGAATCGGCTCCAGCCGAGCCGATCTCGACTGAACGAGTCGGAGCCGAGGCCGCAGGCTTAGATACAGAAGCCTGGGCCTTGGAAGATTTTGCTGATTTTGGTGGAGCCGACTTAGCCGGAGAGCCCTCCAGAAGGCCCCTAAGTATCAGCTTATTACTCTCCTGCAGGACTCTCTGGCTGAAGGAATGACAAATAGCACAGGAGTCCTGCAGGTGAAGAGGGCCCAGACAATACAGGCAAGAAGTGTGACCGTCTGTCAGAGACATCTTCTGACAGCACGAATCACACTTCTTAAAACCTGAGACCCTCTCCTTTGACATGGTGCTGAAAAACACACACACACACACCAGTCAAAATTAACTTAAATAAAATACCAAAAGGTATTCTATAAAACCAACACACACACCCTAAGAGGGGGGGGATGGGATAGGGAAAAGTTTGACTAACAAAATTAAAGGAGACAGGGATTTTCTGTCAGAAAAAGTACAAAATAAACTTAAAACTATCAATAAAAGGTTTTTTTACTAAAAGGGGCTTAAATCTCACAAAAGTGAATAACTTACCAGGAGCTGGTAAAAAGAAGACCTCCTAAGCGAAGCGGCAAACGAGATCTGGGTACTTACCGCCTTGCATCATGGGATATGGGGCTGCCTCGAGCTGGTAAAAGTGACTCTCGAGCTTAGCAAGTGCCGAGTCGGAGCCGAGGGATCGGCTCCGAGCCCATCAAGCAAGAATGAAGGCGAGATTGACAACTTAACATTGAGATGTGTTTATCCATTAATTCAACCTGTTGTTTGTTAAGATTTTTATTCATATATTTAGTTATGAATTCTTTTATTTTATCTTTTGATTCCATATTAACTTTACTGTGATTAATTTTATGAAAATAGTCCCTAAATGCATCCAGAATTTCTGGTAGGTTAGAAACATTCTTCTTTTTCCTAAAAGAAAAAAATCTCTTTGATATGGTTTTGTTTGCTAAGTCTATTTAAATATTTGGGATTTACTGAATAGGATAAGAATTTATATTTCTCTAGGCATATTTTGGTCTTGTGGTTTAGGATTTCTTTATATTCATCATTTAGTTTACTGATTCCTTTTGCGACTTCTTTACTGGTGAAGTTATCCTTGTTGTTGAGTTTAAGTGTGTCTAATTTATTCTGTATGACTAATAGGTTTTTGTCCCACGTTTTCCTTTTATTATTATACCATCTAATAATTTGTCCATATAAATATGATTTCAAGGCATCCCAAACATAAATAACCGAGACATCTGGTGTAGTATTTGTTTCTATAAAATTTTGTGTCTCCTTGTTTATGAATTCTTTGAAATCTTTTAATGGAGTTAGGTATGCTGGAATTCTTTTAAACTGAATGTTATGCATTACATTTACAATAAGTTCAAAAGTTATTGAGTTATGGTCTGATATTGGGCAAGAGATGATCACAGATTTGAATAAATCATTCATAAGTTGATTGGAGATCAGGACTCTTATCTTAGAATAAGACTTATGTCTATTCGAAAAAAAAAAGGTACATGGTAAGTACTTAACATCAGCTTGACTGTTAATGTCATTCAAATGATATGAATTTATAAAGTTCTTTAAATGTTTTGCATTAGCAGAAATTTTCCTTTTCCCTAGAACGCAAGTGTAATTTTCATGTAGGGTACAACTGATGTCACCAGCTAAAATGATGTCTCCTTTGGAAAGAAGTACTATTTGATTAAGGTGTTGTTTCATTGTACTAATACTTTTACCTGGTATCCAATATACATTGATAAAAGTAAAGATCCTCCTATTAATCTGTACTATAACTAGGCAAAACATTCCTCTGTCAATCTTGTATGTCTTAATTATCTTGGGAATAGGTAGAGATTTGTTCCACAAAATAACTACCCCTCTTTTTTTCAGTGTGTGCTCTGAGCTGACTAAGGTAGTATACTTGTTAGTGTTTAATTTAGTTAGGTCTTTGAAAAGATGGGTTTCCTGGAGAAATATTAGTTTAGATCTATGTAAGTTTAGGTATCTGAATAAACTTCCCCTTTTATATGGGTTGTTTAAACCATTAATGTATACTGAGATCCCATTTAAGGTTACCATTTTATATGCGTAGCAATAGATAAAATATGCACAGCTTATCATATTTTATAAATAATTCTAAGTTGTTCCCTCCTTTAATTGTTAAATGAATCAAATCTTTGACCTGTGAAGTTCTTATGTGGACTTGAGGGTCCTTGAATTTTATTAAAAATGAGAATATAATTGTAAAGAATGAAGTGGATGTCAGATCAGTATTTATATTATAACACTTAATAAATAACAAAATGTTAGGATTTAAATTTGCACCCAGTCTGGAGTTATGAACTCCGAATTCGGGCAGCATCAACCACTCGATTTACCACTCTATCTATAACAGCAGTAATCCAGCTACCACCTATTATCAGTAAACATTAAAGTTTGCAAAATCAAAATTAGACTCATCCATTTTTAAAGCCTATTATAAAAAGGACTTATTCCAATTATATATTTGTTTCCTTTTTATATGTTAATAGTTTCATTAAAGACTTCTATAGGTTCAATTCTTTTAGGACTAGAATAATTAACTTAAGCTATCAGCAGGAACATATAAACATATTAGGTAAATCATTAAAACAGTTCTTAACGCTTTAGTAAGATCGGTTAAAGGACCTTAAAAGGGAAATTCAAACTGATCCTATGTAAATCTGATAAATATACCCTGAGTTATTCAAGAAAAGTTAAAATAAAATTATATGTTTATGTAACTATTCTGGATTCTGTAAGGATATCTAAACTTATCTAGAATAAACATACTGACAGTAGGACATAACCAAAAAGATACACATGACATGAAACATTTTAAAAAGGATTAAGATATAAAATGAGAACCTTTTCTGAGGGGTGTATGCACAACATATTAAGTACATGTATACTATGTTATCCAACCATTAAGTTTAGTTAAACATTTTTCTTATAGAATAAAGGAGTGCATTTGTATATGTCCCTTCTAAAAACTGTGGTGGTGGTGCTGCGGTAGCGTTGTCGCCACACAGTAAGACGATGTCCTATTCAATTCTCAACTAGAGCGTCTTCTGTGTGGAGACATGCGTGAATGGGCGTACCTTCGTTGAAGGTTGTGCGTCAGGGCCGGCAACTCGGCACGTAAAAATCTACTGCCAATCATTAGCGGACCAGAGTTCCGCAGTGGCGACCCCTAACCAGGAAAAGCCGAAAGACACAATATTTGTATATGTCCCTTCTATATAAACTTTTTAGTCATTAAAAAAAAAAAGGAAAAGAAGGAGCAAGTAGTTAATCTATTCATACTTCAGTACTTACATCAAATGTGTTTTAGCACCAATGTGATAAAGAAAAGTATCTCCAAACAGACAATCATATTACAACTCACATTAGATAGTTTGAGTCATTCATAGAAGTTATTGATAAAAATAATGTTAGTGAAGTGGTTGGATGTAACTTAAAATATGAAATATACAGAATATCTGCCTGCACATAAAATTGAGATGAGGGTATTAATTATCAGATGTCTGTAAAAAGTACAGTTGTGTACACTTACCATAAATGTAGATGTTCCAGTGTATTCACTGTTGCAGTCATTACATTTGGGTAATCTGCTGGCAGGTTGCCTTCAGTTGGCCTGATTAACAAAGTCTTGGGTCCTGCGCCGGTTGCTGTCCCTTCTTCCATGACGTTAAGTCGTCAGGGGTATAAAACATGCAGCCAACGCCATTACATCAGTTTTTCTTGCCCCAGATGTCAAGTGCCCCACAAATGGGGAGAAAAATATATAAATAATTTAAAACACAAAAATATATATACCGCCAAACAAAAGTAAAAACACCAAAAAGGCTTTTAAGTGTAGTAAAAGAAACGAGAGGCATAGAAAGAGAAAAAACATGGGGCTGGAGGGAGGGTAACCAGGACTGCAACAGTGAATACACTCGAACATCTAAATTTATGGCAAGTGTACACAACTGTACTATGTTCTTCGTGTTTCACTGTTGCAATCATTACATTTGGGTAGATTCCCAAAGCTATGGTTGGGAGGATGGATTTATACAGCATTAGGACCGGCTATAAGGCCCTGCAAAACAGCAGATCCATTTTGAAAGGGTTTTCTTTGAAATAGCCTTCTCTGCCCCCTGCAGCAATGCTACCAGCAGTTGTTCGGGCCTGTATTCAGAAATCCTTCTAGCCAAAGTGTCCCAGGCAGGGGCTGGAGCTCTGGGTGGCCTCAAGTTTTGGCCTCTGAGATACTACTGCTTTTAGCAGAGGATGAGAAGAGAGGGGGAAGTAAAGGACAGGCCCTATGAAAAATCGAGGTAAATTGGGCACTGCTGTGCTCATCCCTTGAGAGATTTCAGACACAAGAATCTTTTTTTTTTTTATATAAGATTTTTGGAGCTGAGAGTGCAGAATTTGGTTGTTCTGCTGAGCCAGTAAGGAAGGTGTCTGAGGCAGTTGCCATGGAGAAATTTGTAACAGACTGCATAGGAGTGGGTACCAGTGTTGGCGAGGCCAGTCTGGAGCAATCAAAATCATTTTTGGTTTGTCCTGTTTGAGTTTTAATAGAACTTTGGAGAGCAGAGGCGGGGGGGGCATAGACTGATAGGTTTTCTCAGCTGAAGGACAGAGCATCCACTTTCCAGGCTTTTTTGTGAGGAGTTCTTGTGTAAAATTTGTCCAACTGGTAGTCCTGGGGTGAGGCAAAAAGATCTATGTCTGGGCTCCCCCATTTGCGTGTCAACATGTTGAAAATCCGTGGTTCCAGTTTCCTTTCGTGTGGGTCCATGACATTTCTTCTTAGTTCGTCTGCCAAAATATTCATCTTTCCTGGCAGAAATTGAGCTTGTAGTTGTACTTGATAGCTCAAGGCCGTGTTCCACAATGCCATGGCTAGTCTGCAGAGGGGGTAGGAATGTGTAACCCCCTGCTTGTTTATGTACTACATAACTGTGGTATTGTCTGTCTTTACCAGTAGTTGTCCTGGATGAAGTAGTCCTTGAAGGCTGTCAGGGCATTCTGTACAGCTAGCATTTCTTTTTGATTGATATGAAGGTGCATTTGATTTGGGCTCCATTTGCCTTGAATGCACTTCCCTGCCAGATGAGCCCCCCAGGCATAGTCTGATGCATCTGTAGTTAGGGTTTGGGCGGCAGGGGGTGGTGTGAATGGCAGTCCCTTGTTTTGGTGGCAGGCCTCTGCCCACCATAGGAACTCTAGTTGCATGCAAGGTATGTTAGGAATCATTGTTTCCAGGCTGTGACAATGTTGACTCCATAAACTTTTTAAGTACTACTGAAGTTTCATCATATGCAGTCTTGCATATGGAATTAGAAGAATGCAGGAGGCCATGAACCCCAAGGCTTGCAGTATTTGTCTTGCAGATACCAGGGTTTTTGTGGCCACCTGTGTGAAGTAAATCACCAAATGAGTTTGCTTTTCTGGCATAAGGAAAGCCATCTGGGCAGTTGTACTCAAGCTTGCACCCAGGAATTAAATTTTTTGAGAGGGTACCAGTTGTGATTTATTTTCGTTTATGGTGTACCCTAGACAAGTTAGAATTCTTTTTACAAATGCCAGCTGTTTTAGAAGAATGTCCTTGTTTTCTGCCTGAATTAGACAATCGTCCAAGTATGGATATCTTTGAATATTTCTTTGCCTGCAAAATGCAATTACTGGAGCCAGGTATTTTGTAAATACCCTGGGCACCGTAGATAAGCCAAAGGGCAGTGCAGACAATTGATAATGCATGTAGCCTGCTTTCAAGCGGAGGTATCTTCTGCAAGATTCCCTGATTGGGATATGCAGGTAAGCCTCTTTTAAATCTAGAGTTGCCAACCAAGCATCTTTGCCTAGCATAGGAAGTAACTGGTGAAGAGTCAGCATCTTGAATTTTGGAATGTCCAGAAAAGTGTTTAGAGTAGACAGGTCCAGAATTGGACACCATGATTTGTCTTTTCTGGGTACCAGGAAAAGTCTGGAATAGAAACCTTGTCCCTTTTCCTCCTCTGGTACTAGTTGAATTGCCCCCATGTTTAGGAGGGAAAGTACTTGTTTCTGAGCCTCTTCCCACTGATTTGGGGGCAGGTCTGGCCATCCGTTTGGAGTTGGCAACGTGTGGAAATTAAATCTGTATCCCTGGGACACTATATTTAAAACCCATATGCCAGTTTATCGCACCACAGTGGAGGACATAGCTTGTTTTTTATGTCCTCCACTGTGCTGCTGTGTTTTCGGTGAAGTGCACTTACACAAAAGTTCACTTTCGTTGAAGTGAACTTTCGCAGAAGTGAGGCTTCCTATTACAAGTTCGAAGTAGTGAACTTTCGTTCTTGTAATAGGAATCCATATATATACATATATATATATATATATATATATATATATATATATATAGATATATATATATATATAAAGGGGGGGGGCAAAACACGCATATTCTATATCAATCAACTACACTTACAGCATGCTATCAACTGTAAAATATATATGCTAGCCCTATAATGTGACAAGGAGACAAGGAGCAACTATATCTAGTATTAAGTAAAAGGCAATATATTTATATAGGTTAGCAGTGGTGGTGCTGAGGTAGCGTTGTCCCCTCATAGCAAGACGTTGTCCCGTTCGATTCTCAGCTAAAGCGTCTTCTGAGTGGAGGCATACATGAATGGGCGTGCCTTCGTTGAAGGTTGTGCGTCAGGGCTGGTAACCCGGTACGTAAAAATCCACTACCAATAATTAGCGGACCGGAGTTCCGCTGTGGCGACCCCTAACCAGGAAAAGCTGAAAGACACAAACAAACACAAAATTAGAAGTTATGTACCTACCATAACGTTCCATGTTAGTTGTCTTCTCTCGCCTTCTTTCTTGCTGGATGGGACTCGGCACTTGCTAAGCTCAAGAGTCACTTCCACCAGCTCGAGGCAGCCCCGTATCCCATGATGCAAGGCGGAGATTACCCAGATCTCGTTTGGTAGCTAGAGGAAAAAATACCTACTATCTTCCCCCAAGGGAAGAAGAACAACTAACCTGAGAAAAACTGTAAGGGGAACCCAGGTAACTAAGTGCAGAGCTAACCGGTGTCCAAGGGAGAAATCTCCCAGAGAAGAGGATAGTTCAAGATCTGTCCAGGCTAGGGGGACAGGAGGGAGGGACGCAAGAAAGAAGGCGAGAGAAGACAACTAACATGGAACGTTATGGTAGGTACATAACTTCTAAATGTTAAGTTGTCAATCTCACCTTCATTCTTGCTGGATGGGACCGCGTCCCTAGCACCTCTATCCTGGGTGGCTCAATGGAACAGACTCTTGAGAACTTTGGAACCAAAACTCGCCCTGTCCCTGGAGGCCAAATCCAATTTGTAATGTGAGACAAAGGTATGAGGAGTGGCCCAAGTGGCTGCTGCACAAATAGTGTCTAAGGGTAGTCTAGCCTGAAAGGCTGTAGATGTGGCTAGGCCTCTGGTAGAATGTGCTTTTGGTATTGAGATCAGCTGTTTGCCCCTAAGCTGATAAATATAAGAAATAGTGGAAGACAGCCATCTGGATAAAGTCACCTTAGAAACATGGAGACCTTTCTTATTTTCAGCATAAGAAAGAAAAAGCTGATCAGACTTTCTAGATTGCTTTGTTCTGTCCAAGTAATATCTGAGTTGGCGATGGACATCTAGGCAATGCAATTTTTGTTCCGCCCTGTCAGAATAATTGGGAAAAAATACTGGAAGATCAATAGATTGGTTTAAATTTGTCTTAGAAACAACCTTGGGCAAAAAGGACGGATTAGTTCTCAAAGATACTCTATCCTTGTGGAAGACCAAGTAAGGGGGACAAACACAGAGAGCATGAAGTTCAGACACCCTTCTAGACGAAGTAATAGTGACAAGAAAGAGTGTCTTCCAAGAGAGAAATTTTAACGAGCATGTAGCAGCCGGTTCAAAAGGGGGAAGTATTAAGGATGCCAGCACTAAATTTAGATCCCATTGCGGTGGAGGATCCCTAACAGGGGGTTTAAGTAGGAAGATCCCTCTGAGAAAGGCTTTGCAAAGTTTGTGAGACATAATGCTCTGGTCTGCAAATCCGACATGAAAATTCGAGATTGCTGCCAGCTGGACTTTAACTGTGGAAGAAGAAGAACCAGAGTGAAAAATTTCAGCTAGGAAGTCCAAAACTGACTGAATAGGGGCAGTAAAGGGATCTATGTTCTTAGACCTTGCCCAAAAGGAAAAACGTTGCCATTTGCTAGAGTAAATCCTTCTGGTAGAGGACTTTAGAGAAGCTACTATGATATGCCTAACGGGATTAGAGATCATAGGAAGCCTGGCTAAGGAAGGAAGTGGAGCAACCAAGCAGTGAGGTTGAGGGAACGAATGGACGGTGCAGTTGACCCGACTGGTGGGTCAGAAGATCTGGAACTGGGTCCAGATGCCAAGGCTGCACTAAGAGATGTCGATGAAGGAACGGGAACCAAATTTGTCGAGGCCAGTAAGGAGCAATGAGAATCAGCTTGGCTCTCAAGTCGGTAGCTTTCTGAAGCACTTGAGGAATCAACGGAAAAGGGGGAAAAGCATAAAGAAGTCCCCAGGGCCAATCCTGGGTTAGAGCGTCTCTGGGGGGATGGCCTGGAAGTGGAAAGAGAGAGAAGAAGTCTGGGCATTTGCTGTTTTGGGGTTTAGCAAAAAGGTCGCAGCAAGGAGGGCCCCACTTCTGGAAAAATCTCTTCTGCTATAGATTGTTTGAGGGACCACTCGTGAGACATGAGTATAGCTCTGCTCAACCTGTCCGCTATGATGTTGGTTTTCCCAGGGATAAGCATTGCTATCAGAAACCGCTGAGAGGAGATCGCCCACTGCCAAAGTCTGAGAGCTTCTCGACACAGAGGATAGGACTTGGTCCCGCCCTGTTTGTTGATATACCATACTACGGACATGTTGTCCGTGTGAACTGCGATAGTTCCTAAAGGAAGAAAGTCGTTGAGGGCTTGCAACGTTAAAAGCACTGCTCTCATCTCTAGGACATTTATATGCAGGTGGTATTCAAACGGTTGCCACGTGCCATGGACCATCCTGCCCTGATAATGCCCCCCCACCCGATCAGGGAGGCATCCGGTGACCGTGGCTACGGGGCGGGGCAAATGGTCTGCCCTGATGGACTAGGGGGGAAGAAATCCACTAGGATAGGTGGCTCTTGCAGATCTGTGTGACAAGGATCTTGTGACGCATGGGCAACTGCTGGAAGGACCATTGGGTAAGCAACATCCACTGTAGAAGACGCATGTAAAAGCGGGCCGGAGGAAGAAGTGTGATGGCAGCTGCCATTAGGCCTAACGCTTTCAGGACCAACCTGGCTTGTACCTTTTTGCTGAATAGGATGATCCGAACATGATTTTGGATATCCAGGATTCTTTGATTTGTTAGATTTGCTAGGTACGGAAACACCTGGAATCCCTGACGTCTCAGGTGAGCCGTGACCACTGACATGCATTTGGTGAACACTCTGGGGGCTGTGGTGAGACCAAAGGGCAGGGCTCTGAATTGAAAATGACTGGTCCCCAGCCGAAAGTGGAGAAACCTTCTGGAGCGTCTGTGGATTTTTATGTGATAGTACGCATCCTGAAGGTCTATAGAGCACATCCAGTTGTCTTTGTCCAGAAAGGGCAAAATCGATTGAAGTGTGACAATCCGAAAACTCGTCTTTCTGACAGACTTGTTTAGTCAGCTGAGGTCTAATATTGGTCTCCAGTCTCCCGTCTTTTTGGGGACCAAAAAGAACCTTGAGTAGATTCCGGATTCTAAATGGCCTGCTGGAACTGGCTGGATGGCCCTTTTCTCTAGAAGTTTTGAAACCTCTAGCTTTGCAATTTCCCTTAGACCGGGTGGAACGTCTGGAAGGGATCCTTTTTGAGGGAAGGGGCTTTTCTAGAAAGGTATTTTGTAACCCTCGGATATGATTGACTGTACCCATTTGTCTTGAGAAAGGGAAAGCCAGGCTTCTGGGTACAGTGACAATCTCCCCCCGACTGCCTCCAAGGGTGGGCAGTCGGGCAACACCTCAGTGATGCTGGAAGGGCTTGTCAGAGAGAGGCTCTCTGCTGCCCTGGTTCTGCGGACCCCCTCTGCCCCTAGGGCAACGTCTGTTGTTATTACCCTCTCTGCCTCTGAGGGTAAACTGACCATGTGCGTCAGGCGTGACTCCTTGAGATTTTCGGAACCACATTTTCCCTCCCTTCTGACCTTTGGGGTAAGGCCTTGAAGGGGTGGAGAAACGGACTCCTACGGCAGAAAGAGTCTTGCCGTCTTGCTCGCACCTGGTCAAAGTGTCCTTCACCTGAGGTCCAAACAAAGTTGTCCCATCGAAGGGAGAGTTTGTGAAGGACGCCTTAAAGGGGTCTGCAAAATTGCAAAGTCGCATCCAGGACTGACGTCTGAGAGCCACTCCTGTGCCTGCAGCTCTACTCACTCCATCGGCTGGATAAGAAATGAGCCGCATGGAGGAGTTAGTTATGAAATTTAAGATTCCCAGCTGAGAGGCAATCTTCTCTTGAGCCCCAGCAGCTGACGGATCCTGTACCACCTCACCCAATTCCTTGAGGATATCTCTTTGAAGTCGGGTGAAGTGACATAGATAATTCAGCGAACGCACAGCAAAGGTCGCTGAGGAAAACATCCGCTTACCATACCTGTCCATGGTCCTAGACTCCTTGTTAGGAGGATGGACCGGTACGGAAGGATCTGCAAGTTCCTTTTTGGTGGCGGCCGCCACCACCATGGCATCAACCGGGACACCTTTGGTGAGAAACTGTTTTTCAGTGGTGGCCATGATAAATTTAGAAGGCCTCCTGGGGACCGGTTCCATGGAATCAGGAGATGCCCACGCCTTTCGAGCTATCACGTCCATGAGGGGGTCAAAAGGCGGAGAAACCCAGGAGGTGGAGGGTCGAGATCCAAAAGCCTCCAGGTATACCAACTCATCCTCGGAGGGGTTAATGGAGGGCCAGTTCCCCCTCTGTTTCAGGAGTTCAAGAATGTCTGAAAAGGAGACATCCTCAGAGGGGGATCTTGGGGACCCCTCCGACTCATCTAAGTCGGTATCTGATGTCGGAGACTCAGGGGAGTCTAAATGCTTCCTCTTGCAAGTCCTCTTACGCGGGGCTTCCCCTGAAGGATCAGGAGAAACCTCGGAAGAGGAAGGTATTCCCAATGGGGAAAGCTGGGGCGATGGATCTCTGGGTCCGGGAGCAAGAGAGTGGGAAGAGATATCTACAGGCACTGAAGAGGGAGGAGCTGAAGGGACCGACTGTTGACTCAGCTCGGGTGCTAGTACACTCCTCATCACCTCGAAGGCTCCCCTCCCGGGGAGGACCGAGAGCTCCCGTTCCGAGGAAACAGGAATCCCCGGCCCCACCGAAAGGGAAGGCTCCGAAGCAGATGTTGGTGCCGAGCTTACCAAAGCCGAAGCTCCGAGGGGGAGAACGGGGTCGGACAAGGGTCCGATGCCACTCGCCCCCTCGGAACCGACAAGGGAAGCCCGACGACCGGATCCCTCCAAGGACGGTCTCAAGGAGGAGATAGGAGTCGAAGACGATGGAGCCGAAAGGAGTGGTATCGGCTCCGAAGCACCAACAGTCACAGTTCCAATAAGCTCCGTCTCCGAGCTCTGAAGGAGAGTCGAAGGAGGAATTTCTGGAGGGTGTGGAATAGCGATCGTCTGCTGAGACGGGCTATGAAGTATCTGGGCTAGGGCCTGTGATTTCAGCAGTCTACTCACCACTCTCTCCAAGTCATGGTCTGAGAGTCTGGAAGACCTTGAGGATCGGCTCCGATGGCTCCGCTCCGAAAGTAAGGGAGAGGCCGGAGCCGAATGAATAGACTCCAGTGACAGAGATCTGGATCTCTTTCTCGACGGAGCCATCGGAGCCGAAGAACTTTTAGTTATGTACTTACATTGGCTGAGCTATCCTACATCCCAGGATGCACCACCACTGCTGTCCCAGATCTTGTTTGTCCGCACACATGCACACACACATAACACATAGACTGTTGATATAACATTGCCAGGTGTTTCAAGATGAAACAGCTGAACTCGAACCGTCCGGTCTCTTCTGATCTCCAAGGCAGGGGGGAAGGAGGGTGGGTTATTAGGAATGTAGGCGACATGGATCCCAAACATCTAAAGTTATGATAAGTACATAACTAAAAGATGTTATGTGATCCTATCTCACCTACATTCTGTACTGATGGGACAGCGTCCCTAGCACCTGATTCCTGGGTGGCTCACTGGAAAACACTCCTGAGAACTGTGGAACCGAAGGAAGCTCGCCCCCGAGATGCCACGTCCACTTTGTAATGAGAAATGAAGGTGTGAGGAGAAGACCACGTAGCCGCAGCACAAATGTCACTAATGACAAGCTTAGAATGAAAAGCTGCCGAAGTAGCCATAGCCCTGGTAGAATGAGCTTTCACAGAGGATGTAAGCTCTTTATTAGAAATGAAGTAAGTATGACTGATACAGTCTCTGATCCACTTGGCAATAGTGACTTTCGTGACGGCTTTGCCCAATTTATTATTCGAAAAGGACACAAACAACTGATCTGTTTTCCGTGTTTGGTGCGTCCTATCCAAATAGAATCGCAATTGCCTATGAACATCTAAGGTGTGAAAGATATATTTAGCTCTATCTGAGTACTTTGGGAAGAAAAGTGGAAGTTCCAATGACTGTTGCAGACAAAAACTAGAACAAACCTTAGGAACAAAGGATGGATTCGGTCTGAGGGATACTCTATCCTTGTGAAAAAACAGGTATGGTGGTTTGACACATAGGGCTTGAAGTTCAGAAACTCTTCTGGCTGATGTAATAGCAACTAAGAAAGCAGTCTTCCAAGAAAGAAATTTCAAGTCACAAGTTGCTGCCAGTTCGAAGGGGGAAGAAGTCAAAGCACCTAACACAACATTAAGGTCCCACGGTGGAGCGGGATGAGATATCGGGGGCCGAAGCAGCCCAGCACCTTTCATGAAGGCTTTACACAACTTGTTGCTCATCAAAGGTGGATCTATGCTCTCATGAAAATTGGAAATAGCTGCCAATTGAACCTTAATGGTAGAGACCGAAGAACCTTGATTGAACAGAGAAGCTAAAAACTTCAGAACTTCTGATACCGGGACAGTTACGGGATCTAATCCACGAAGTTGGGCCCAAATAGCAAATCTCTTCCATTTGCTGTTATACATTTTCTTAGTAGAAGTCTTGTGGGCCGAGGACAAGATATGTATGACTTCCGGATCCAAAGCATGGTTCCTGACTAAGGTCGGAAGAGGAGGAGCCAAGCTGTTAACCTCAACGAGTGGAGGGACTGATGATGCTGCCCCGACTGATGGGTCAAGAGGTCCGGAATTTGGTCCAAGAACCATGGACCGTCCAGTGCATATTTCTGAAGAAAGGGAAACCAGACTTAACGAGGCCAGTATGGGGCAACTAAAATTATCTTGCTCTCCAAGCGAATCGCCTTCTGGATCACCTTGGGAAGAAGGGGAAATAAATTTATTGGGGCGAGCTGGCACCGGTTCCACAGAATCTGGGTGCTCCCACGCCCTTCGAGAGATCAAATCCAAAAGCTCATCGAAGGGCGGAGACACCCAGGAGGCGAAGGGCTGAGCCCCGAAGGCCTTGAGGAATACCGACTCCTCAGCAGAAGGGGGTTTGGACTGCCAGTCGCCTTGTTGCTTCAGGATTTCTAAGATGTCCACAAAGGAGACATCATCCGAGGACGACTTGGGGGACCCCTCCGCATCATCGAGGTCGGTGTCCGAGGTGAGAGACTCGTCAGGGGAGTCGACGTGCTTCCTCTTGCACTGTCTCTTCCTTGGGGGTTCCTCCGAAGACGCTTCGGAAGGACCTCCAGGAAGGGGAGAACCCCCAACGGGGGTGACCTCAGGCCCCAGGGCTCCGCTGTCTTGAGACAGGGGGACAACAAAGGAACCAGTCTCCGTACCAAGGGAAGGTGCCGGAGAGACAGTGGAGGTAGCCAAAGAAGATTTGGCCAAAGCACTCCTCATGGCCCTGAAGGCCGGACCCCCAGAGTCCTGGGAAGGTCCGACCCCCGAGGCCACAACAGTAGACGGCACTCCCGCAGCCGACGCACCGAGAGGGAGGCTCGGAACTGAAAACATCGGTCCCGAAGCGTCACCCCCGGGGCCGACCGAGGAGGTCCGTGTACCGAACTCCGACCCGAAGGGCGGGGTTGGAGTAAGGGTCAGAGCCGACCCGAAAACCTCCATCGGCTCCACCAGCACCGACTCCAACGGCGCCGAGGCTGTTGGAGGAGGAACCAAGACAACAGGGTGGGCAATCGGCTCCAGAGCCGACTGGGCTGGAGCCGAAACCAACTTTTGGAAGACTGGAGACTGAAACAGCCTTTGAAGTACCCTGTCTATGTCCGAATCCGACATTCTCGAAGATGGAGAAGAGATCGAACGAGTTCGAATCGACTTCTCCACCGGTTCCGAAGGACTGGGGGACCGGCTCCGAATCGTCTCGATAAATATCGGTGCCGAGGGAGACTCCACAACCATAGCAATTTCCCTCAGAGCCGAAGTGGACTTCGGCGCCGAAGGGGAAGAGTCTAAGCGGGCAACTCTCATCGGCTCCGAAGACAGTGGAGCCGATGAAGGTGACCCGCCTCTCGAAGCTCTAGCCGTCGGCTCCGAAGCCAGAGGACTCGAGGCTGGAGGCATCGAGGCAGACCGTTCCGCCCTCGGCTCCGAAGTCCGTGGAGCCGATGGAGAAGCCTGCCGAGATTTCTTTGTGGCCGGTTCCGACGAGCTGGTCGGAGCCGACAATTTCTTTTTCTTCGATGGTGAAGAGGAAGATGATAAAGCCTCCTCAAAAGAAGGTGTAATAAGCCCTTTTAGAATCAATTTGTTTTTCCTCTCTTGGAGAACTCGGGAGGAAAAAGCATGACAAACGCTGCATGACTCCTGAAGATGTTTTGGGCCTAAACAATACACACACAACAAGTGATCGTCTGTTATAGACATCTTGTAGCTGCACTTAGAGCATTTTTTTGAACCCTGAAGGTCTGTGCTCTTTCGACATGTTTACACAAACACTACTACTAACTTCAAAAACTTTCACAAAACTTAGTTAAAGAAGAGTAAATAAGGACAAAACCCCTCTAACGTAAACGGGATTACTTGTCCAACTAAACTATAACACTAGAAAAACACTCACACTAAATACTTCAACACGTGCGAGGGCAAGGCCCCTCTAACTGAAACGGGATCCTTTCCCTCGAATTAAAGACAAGTTTACCAGAAAAATCACAGAAAACTCAGTCACACAACAACGACAGCTGTTAAAACAGCTTTTTTGTATAAGAATCAAAAATTTCTGACAGAAATTTTTTTGAAGAAAAAAAGCACTTAGCTCAGCCAAGTCCGAGACCACGTCTTTGCTGTAAAGCGGCAAACGAGATCTGGGGAAGCAGTGGTGGTGCATCCTGGGATGTAGGATAGCTCAGCCAATAAGAGACTTCGTTCTATAGTATAGCGTGCCGAGTTGGAGCAGAGGATCGGCTCCGAACCATCAGTACAGAATGTAGGCGAGATAGGATCACATAACATCCTTCGGTTCCAGTTGGAGCCGACAACTTGTCGGCTCCGAGCTGGGTCAGAGATGTGTCGGCTCCAGCCGGAGCCGACACAGGCATGGAAGCAATACCAAACCTTCAGAGAAGGAAGGATCGGCTCCAGCTGGAGCCGATCTCGACTCCGAGGGAGTCGGAGCCAAGGCTGAAGGCTTGGACACTGAAGCCTGGGCCTTGGGAGACTTTGAGGGCTTCCCCGAGCCGGACTTAGCCGGGGAGCTCTCAGGCTTTAATAAGCCCCTGAGAATAAGTTTATTTCTATGTTCCTGCAGGACTCTCTGGCTGAAGGAGTGACAAATAGCACAGGAGTCCTGCAGGTGTAGAGGTCCCAGGCAATAAATACAAGAAGTGTGACCGTCTGTCAGAGACATCTTCTGACAGCACGAGTCACACTTCTTGAAGCCTGAGACCCTAGCTTCTTTAAACATGACTGAGTCCCTAATACACACACACTACACAGTCAGTCCAAAAATTAAACTAAATTAACAAAACCAAGTACAGGGAAAAAACACACAGACACACCCAAACAAACCGTGACAGGAAAAATATAGGAGGGGTAAAGACCTAAGGCCCGACTAGCAAAAAAGTGAATAAAGGGAACGGGACACTAACAGGAATACGGCTAAGTGAATCGGGAAGTTAATAAAGTAATATATATATAAATATAAAGTACTGGGGTGGACTAAAGACTCAGAAAAATAGATAGAAAAATTCACTTACCAGGAGCTGGTAAAAAGTTACCTCATGAGCGAAGCGGCAAACAAGATCTGAGTAATCTCCGCCTTGCATCATGGGATATGGGGCTGCCTCGAGCTGGTGGAAGTGACTCTTGAGCTTAGCAAGTGCCGAGTCGGAGCCGAACCCATCCAGCAAGAATGAAGGCGAGATTGGCAACTTAACATCAAAATGTTTAGCAATAATAAGTAAACACAATAAATTACTGACCTTAGATCTCAGAAACTGAGATAAGAATATCAATAATTAAAAGGTGCAACAGGTTACCCATCCCTTAATGGGAAGTTATGTAACAGGTTCCATATTTTATGAGCGTAAGAGACTTTGTGGAGTTTTAAGATTAATGGAAGGTTACTAAAAGAGACTTGAGAGCTTTCACAAAAGTATATAGGAGGTTGTAAAGATTGTCATTTGTTTTTCAGTCTCTTCTGTTTATCTGTTGACTTCAAAGCTGTGTCTGATGCCAGTCTCTTTAACAAAGGACTAGCCCACTCCATATTTTCTATTTTATCTAATATTGTGTTTTTTAACATAAGCCAAGGGAGTGTCCAGATCCTCAAACATTTTAGGACCATCAGGCAGAAAGATTTCAGTTTGGCAGGGAATAAAAGATATGTTTTCAGTTGAGCTTTCTTGAGTTCTGTTATCAGTGGTAAAAAGATTTTCCTTTTTGTTATTACCACAGATGAATAGTCGTTATCAAAGCACACTACTGCATCATTAACTTTTATAGGTGCTTTTGCCTGAGCTGTTTTTAACACCATTTCTATATCATAGGAAGACAAAAATCTTACTATAACTGATGTAGGAATGTTCTTGTTAGTGTTAGAGGATGACAAGGACATATGGGCTCTTTCTATACAGAAAGAAAATGCCTCAGGTAAGTCTAGAGCTTTTGGAAGCCATGTAATTAAAAAGCTTACCATATTATTACGTTTGATGTTTTCTGACAGTCCAAAAATCGTTATGTTATTACATCGAGATCTGCTTTCCAAATCATCTAGTTTAGTTTGAAGAAGGGTATTCTGCTTGAGTAAAAATTCAAAGTTGTTCTCCCCTTCCTTAATCCTGCAGTCAATGTCATTAAGTGCTTCTTCTATACCTGATATCTTGTGTTTTTTGCTATTGTGTAGATCCTTGTGTAATAAGTCCATTTGCTTGGTAGTTTTTTTCTTCAAAATTGTCTATTTTAGAATCAGTTTTATCTATTTTAGTTGTTAGTTCCTGCATGTTGGATAGTAATGTTTGAAGTTCTTTTTTAAGGATGGAATCCTGGTTGTTAGCCTTTGAGAAGCTCATTCTGGAGAGTTGAGATTTAGTGAGAAATTTCCAAGAGGGATTCTGACAGGAAAATCTGTCAAGCTTTGTTATTTATTTATTTATTATATATATATATATATATATATATATATATATATATATATATATATATATTTTTTTTTTTTTTTTTTTTTTTTTTGAGATATTACTGTAGAAAATGTTGTTCCAAGTAAAATGAGTAGGAAAAATCCCTTAGATGAGTTTGGTGACAAATTTCCCTGGATTAAGAAATTTTCTTGGTGGAGCTAAAAAAACTGCTGCTATCCAGAGCTCTTCCTTGGCCACGCCCCCAAGAACCCAACTTTGTAAAACTGAATCGGGTTAAAGAAAATATACCAACATAATTCCTTCCGCACAAAATCATATTTATCAAGACAGGTGAAAGGCTTTGAATATATTTTTGCTGCATTACAGGCATACTATGAGGAAGGCTATTAATGCTTACATTTTTAATAATGATATGTTACAAGTTATTTATAATGTATCCATATCCTCAAACTAACAGGCACAAAGGTAGGACAATAAAAAAACTCACTATTACAAATTGTAATATGAGTATGAGGAGCAAGTTTATAACACAAACAATACCTACAGTTTGGATTAGAATTCCCCTTGAGAGTAGGATGTCAACTAATATAAATGTATTTAAATCTATTTTTGATATTTGGATGGATGACACTGAGCATAATGTTGCATTTAATGAATCAGTGTTCCTTGATGGTCCTGAGGCCTGAACACTGTTTTACTAAACCTATAAGAAACCTAAAAGAACAGTCTGGATCCTAGGATAGAGAAGCAATGATTGGTATTTTTAAGTTTCGGTAAGCGAGTTTACAGCAGAGGTCCACTATAAGTTTGTTTTCTTACCTGACATGTTAGTGCCTTTAGAAAGAGTATGACAGGCAGTGGTTTAAAAAAGAGAGTGTCAGAGTGCGCATATTTAAACAGTTATGATGCAAGCAAAGGGTTTGCCCTTTACTGGACAGGAAGCCACCTGGCTTTTGTTAAAGCAATGTAGTGGTATTCAGCCTAAGTAACAGGCAGATGAACCTGCATATTTTGTTTGATATAGTTTGAATGCTTTTCTCATTCTTTTCTGAAGTAGCTGTGTTGACTGGTAGTGCATGTAAAAGTTTTAACAGGAGTAGCCCTTATCTAATACCTATACTAGCAGAGTTTGACATACAGTTTGATATTTAAGTAGCCCAGAATTATATGCAGTTTATATTTATTCTGCTTTTTTTCAGATGTCCTTGAATGACAGGGATGAGTTTAGCCAAATGCCCCGCTATCTAAATGAGGAAACAGTATCAATGAATTTACTATCTTTATTTTTCAGTGGAGGGTTTCAGAAAGCCTTGCTAGTTTGGATTTGGTACCAAAGATAAAAGATCATAAACTTGATCTTGCAGGCTTTGAATCTAACTACACTGAGAATAAGCTGAAGTGGTTTTACAGTTCATGTTGTACTACTTGCAGTGAGTTGCTCAAGTTAAAGAAGACCGTAACATCAGCATATAGCAGGACTAGCAGTTAATGAATAGCTTACTAGAAAATGTTGATGAAGGTGCAGAAAAGAAATGGAGCAAGAACTGAACCTTGATGAAATACACTAATTAAGGGGGCTGTCCAGAGGTGGATGTTCCAATTTAGGATGAGAAGTCACAAACTGTTAAGTACTTATGGAACAGAAATGTGGCCTCTGGGCTAATTCCAATATTGAGTTGATGAGAATGTAAAAGGCAGTGTTCAATGAGGTCAGATGTGTTTGTTAAAGTCAACAAATGTCTGTCTTCTGACCTTTGCCCACGTTATGCAATATTTTATCTTGAAGTAACCATATTACTGTCACGCTACTCCTACCTGTCCAGAAACCATGTTGTCTGTGGGAGAGGAGTTTGTACTGCTCAATGTGCTGCACTAGCTGAGTATAAAACAGTTTTTTATTGTTTAATATCTTTTCTAAAATCACATTTTAATGACATGGTACACACAGGTTCACAGGACAATTGGCCCAGACGCCCTTATAAGCCTAGCCAAGAATTTCACCATTTTCCCACAAAGTCAGCCACATACATTAATAAAAAAGAAAAAAAGTAGCATTTTCATTGCTGTTTTCATACAACCTTCCCATAAACCTCACTCCTCCTGAACATTATTCTCCATATATTGTTCCCACAAATTCCATTAATTCAACTGCACTTGGTTTAGATTTAGATTTTCTAGTAACTGTTTTTTGGCAGTTAATAACATTAAACTCAGTAAGGCCGTGACGTGTCTGGGCAATTCAGAACCTATATACCATCCAAAAGAATAAGTTCCTTAGTTACAATGACTTGCATCCTCAACATTTACAATAATATTTACTCTGTAAGGAATTTTTAATATCTGCCAAATATTACATTCCCAAAAGACATCTTCTTAATTATCTTTTTCTGTTCCACTAAACCTTCATAAACACACCCTCCCATTTTCCTTTGTAAATTACCTTTCCAGCCTGTCTTCATAATTGTTACCACCATCCTCGGATTGATCTTACAGTCATCATGTAATATTTTAGTACATGCTCAAACAACTATCCCTTTTAAAGCAGCAACTTCTGTTCTAGATTCAACTAAAAAACTCAACCAGAGTTCGGTCTTTCACTCAGCATGCCCTTATCCCTTTCTCTTGGCCTATACTCAATTATAATTCCTGGCAGGAAGTTGTCTCTAACCTGCAGTCCAAACTTCTGGTTGGCCTCATCTCACTCTAGCACCTTTCCTTCTCTATTTTAACTGCTCCCAATACTTTGGTCCCTTTACAAATTTTCTCCAGTAATCCCAACCCCCTCTTGTTTACTTCCTATACCCTACTTGCAATCATCCAAATTATTAAAATTTCCTTTCTCCATTTCCGTGCTGACTTAGTTTTTAGAATGCTTTCTGCTACTTTACAAATATTCTATATGGTTATTATTACCCTGAAGGACCTACATTCAAAATCCTGCTCTCTCCTTGACTCTTAACCCCCACCACCACCACAATTTCATCAATTGCTTTCCGCTTTCATTTATAAGATTCTGCTTGTTTTTAACTATACTGGCTTTACCACTGTAGCTCCCTTCTAAGCAGGTTACTCTCAACCACCTTGCTCTATGGAGAGAATAAGCTTATCCTACTTAAATCTTGCCCTCTACCCTTCCCAAATAAATCTATACATCTTTTATTAATTATTAACCACCACTTCTCCTGTGATTGATAATATGCCTGACTTGTACATAAAACTAATACCACAAATCATTTTCACCGCTTGTATCTTACCATCCATATCTGAAATCAAGAGCTTCCAATTTCTTAATTTCTCTTACCTTTTGTTTAGCTGACATAATAGAACCCTTTTTAATTCATACACCTAAATACTTCATCTTATCATGCCCCATAAATACTGGCATTGCTGAATAAATTAACGTGTAGGTACAGAGAACACAGTTTATCACTACAGTCTTTGTTTTATCATTATATCTATCTATATTTTTCTACCTGCATGTATTTAGTTACATGCATATATATCTATCTATCTATACAGACACACATAAGTTCCATACAATCTACTGACGAAGAAGAAGAAGAAGAAGAAGATCAAACTGTACAGAACATCAAACCAGTTTTTTTTCTGATTTCAGATATTTCTGGTGTTGGGAGTCTGCCCTTTCCCGACTGTTGCGCAATCTCAGAGTTGGTATATATAATACGCAGTGGATGTGAGGGATGCTGGGTGGCTTGCCCTCTCCAAAAAAATAAGGCTTTTTCTGGGGTTTTTTTTGTTTTTTTTAGATATATATGTACATATACTGAGAATCATCTTTTCACAGAATGACAAATTACTGAAAACAATTCACTGAAAGGCATTTCAATAAAAAGCATTTTCCTGAATTGCATTTCATTACAAATGCAAAGCACAGAAAATATTCCTTCAAAACTATGTTTGCAGGGGGGACATGCTCCCCTGCTCCACCCATGTGTGTGGGGAGAAGGGGCTTCGCCTTCACACCTCCCTTAGTTAAATACATTAAATATACAGCTGCACAATCATAGAGAAAGGAGAAAACACCACACAAAGTGAATAAATGCTGGCACACAAACTCCCACAAATGTGCACACAACATGACAATGGGCACTGGCAAGGTATAAATTTATTAATTTATTTATTGACATTTGTTAACCAGGTTGGTCAAGCTAAGCCAGGGACCCGTTTTCAGTGGAGACCCAAGGAGAAAAGCTCCCAATACAGTTATAATTATTTACAAGTTAAGCAAAAGCTACAACAGATCAGTTAATACACAGCAATACACAGGATAACACTACTGTAGTATACAGAGCAGTGAATCCTTTAAAACAGTAAAAAGTAGTATTACAACATAAATACCACAAGTAAATTACACTTCTGTAAATAAACAAAGGGACACTGTATTAGTGTCTTTATGAGTGGAGTAGCAGGAGATAGAGAAATTTAAAGGGGATATGGGGTAGTCCAAGGAGGGCAGGAAATACAATAATTGAGGAGAGAAAAATAAATCAAGTGGCGACTGACATTGGACAAAATCAGGTCTTTAATAGATGGTGTTTAAGTTCTTGTATAAAATGATACTCATGGGGGATACATCTGATATTAACAGGAAGAGTGTTTCAATTATAAGCTATGGAGTATTTATAAAGGGGCTTTCCTATATTTTTAGCAGGTTTATAGGTTCATAGGTTCATACTAGGCTATCCGCCCAAGGGCATTTATAAGCCTAGCCCATAGTTATGTGGCTTTCGCCACCCCTTTAGTTTGAATAAAAACTATGCCTATCATTTTGCTGTGCCTCTGTCAAGCAGTGACACTGAAGTAATCCCTGGGGTATATCTGCGATCTCCCATCCATTGGTCAAGATTCCTCTTGAACAAGGCCAGCGAGGTGCTCTGCCTCACATGTACCGGGATTTTGTTCCACAGCACAGGGAGTCTCTGGGTGATGAATCTGTCCCTCCAGCACGTTCTATTTATAACCGTGTCAAGGTTTAAGTCTCCCACTCTTGTGGTTCTGAGGGATCTGGATTTTTTGAGGTGAAGCATATTCATCAAATCTGGGTTTGACATGGCCTTATATGTCAGGCACAGGTCACCTCTGAGCAAGCGGTATGAGACTGAATAGAGCTGGAGTTCTTTCAGTCGGGCAGCATAAGACATATTTTTGAGACCCTTTATCCTTTTGGTGAGGAACTTTTGGGGCCTTTCAAGCTGCAGCAGGTGTCTGGTCAGATACATTCGAACGGGCATTGTACTCAATCATAGGTCTAATGAGTGATGAGTACAGGGGACGATGACCTTCCTTGATCTAGATGTGAATCCCTTCATGATCAGGTGGGCGATATAGAAGGTTTTCCTAACTACTTTAGCAACATGAGTGTCAAACGAAAGGCTACTGTCAACCTGGGTCCCCAGATCCCTGATGACTTTTTCTGTGCTCAGTGGATTGCCACCTATATGGTAGCTAGGGGTAACCTTGTTTTTCCCGAAGGGTATGACTATGCATTTTTTGGCGTTTAACTTCAGGCCATGGCTCTGGCACCAGTTATCCGTTTCTGTGAGGCCCTTCTGGAGGATATCTGTGTCAGATGTGTTTTTGACAATGGCGCCCAGTTTGCAGTCATCTGCAAACTTTGTCAGCCATAACCCTCCTGTGTTTGCTTGTACTTCAGAAAAGTAGATGCCGAACAAGAGTGGACCCAGGACTGAGCCCTGTGGGACACCACTTGTGACAGGCTTTGAGTCTGACATGGCTCCAGCAACTCTGACCCTGTGGGTTCTGTCACTTAGCCAGTTTGCAACCCATCTTGTGATGTATGGGTTTACATTCAAGCTGATGAGTTTTTCGATGATACCTGAGTGGGGTATTGTGTCGAAGGCCTTTGCCAGGTCGAGGTAGGCTGTATAGACTGCCTTTCCCTCATCAATGGCCTTGGTGACTGTCTCGAAAAAGTCAACCAAGTTTAAGAGGCAGGATCTGCCTTTGACAAAGCCAAACTGGGTTGGATCCAAAGTCTGCAAGTTCCCTATGTCTATATTTATGAGTTCCATTATGATCCTCTCCATGGCTTTGCAGATAAGGCTTGTCAAGCTAATGGGGCGGTAATTTCCAGGGTCTGTGGAGGCGCCGCCCTTATGAAATGGGACCACAGTCGCCGTGCGCCACTCCTTGTGTACGTATCCTGAGGTGAGGCTAAGATTAAACAGCTGTCCTAACTGTGGGTTTAATTCCTCGTTGAGTTAATGAAGCACACAGCCGGGGACACCATCCGGTCCCATGGATGCTGTGTTTTTGCCTTAGTGAGGGCAGTTCTCACCTGGGCGCTGGAGATGTTTGGGGGCTACAATCCTCTGGAATAGATATCTCTCCTTTTGGGAGTTTGCACTGAACCTGTCAGCCAGTATGATGGCAATGTGTGTAGGTTCAGTAATTTTCACATCATTTTGAACTAATTCTGAGCATATCTGGGAGTTTCCTCCTAGGTTTCTAACACAGCTAAAGAAGGCCTTATGATTGTCTTTAGAGTCCTTGGCGATTTTTCTCTCAAAATTTGCCTTGGATGATTTTATGAGAGCTCTTAGTTTTTACTTATAATGATCAAAGGTGTCTTACCTTTCAAGGATTTTGCTCTATCTAGTAGTAGCTTCCTCCTTTGTTGTAGAGCTTGTTTATGGCTGGGGTCCACCAGACTGGATGCTTGCCTTTGGTACAGAGAGTCTTAGTTTTATTTGGGATTGCCTGATCCATGCAGTCCTGTAGGTGCTGGTAGAAGGCATTTGTAAGTGATTCAGCGGTTTGAGTAATGTTTACCACTGGCTCAGGGGCCTTAAAGGAGACCACACTAGTTTTAGAAGTGTGAAATCGGCTTTGAGAAGTTTTTCACTGTGGTCTTTTTGTTTCAGGTGGGGCAGGATGAGGACCTCCAGCGAGATTAGTTTATGATCTGATCTCACCAGTGAGGGTATACTTCGGTGTTGAACATTTTGATCCCATGTTCGTGATGATGAGATCAAGTATGTTTTCTCCTCTTGTGGGGATGGTGACTAGTTGTTCCATGGCATTTGAGTTTATGAACTCCAGGAATCTTTGGGTTAGAGTGTTCGGGCTTGAGTAGTGTTCCCAGTCTATATTAGAGTAGTTGAAGTCACCTAGTATGATGGTGTTTGGAGATACATTTATCCCCTCCATTGTTTTCAGGAAGGCCATGTGAGGTTCCTGAGTTTGAGAGGGTGGCCTGTAACATGCTACAAATTGCTGAGCAGTCTTGCCTATGGTTAATTGCACCTGGATGGTCTCCGATGCATCGTGCGTTGCCACCAACCTTGAGGTGTGGGTGTCCTTTATGAATATGGACACCCCCCCTCCTTTCTTGGTGTTGTCCGGATTTTGGGGCCGGAACGCATGATATGAGGTGAAACTTGTTAGTGCTGGGGTGCTCTCAGGAGCTTTGAACCAGGTTTCTGTCACAGCACAGACATCGATGTTCTCCATATTGAGAAGGGCCTTGAGTGCGTGCATCTTGAGACTGAGACTTCTGGCATTGAGCAGCATTACCCTTAGTTTTTTTCCTTTTTGGTGTTCTAGGGTGGTAGGTTTAGAATTTGAGCCTTGCCTAAAAAAGGCACTATGGGGTGGCAAGAGCCTTTGCCAATATCCGGAAGCCCAGGGTGACAGGTGCAAGCCGTCCCTTGAAGCAGCGTGGC
This sequence comes from Protopterus annectens, assembly GCF_019279795.1. Taxonomy (NCBI): domain Eukaryota; kingdom Metazoa; phylum Chordata; order Ceratodontiformes; family Protopteridae; genus Protopterus; species Protopterus annectens. The sequence goes on along the minus strand of NC_056729.1, from coordinate 698,144,597 downwards.
TTGTCCAGCATGTCATCCCAGGCAGACAGACATTGGATCCCCTTTGAATGACACCAGAATTTAAGCCAATTATTAAAGCTGATCATCTTATCACTGTATTGTGGCATCATTCTAGGTGAAGGTAGGATACTGCTCAAGGTCAGGGTCATACCTGCCTGGGCTACATAATCAGAGAGCTCCTCGATGTCCCTTTTCATGTAGTCCAAGGAGGTACATCTCAGGTCGTTGACACCAGCGTGGACAATGACTGAGTCGTACTTGTACCTGCTGTTGAGAGACCTGAGTGCTTGCGTTATGTGGCGGATTCTAGCGCCCGACAGGCAGCTTACTGTGACCTTCTCCTTACTCAGTCTGGTGAGCGGGACGTCAGTGTGTCTGACTATGGAATCACCAATGACAAGTGTGTCTGGCATTTTCTTTGGCCTTAAGGGCTGTGACTGTTTGACACTCTGACTGTGTGGTCTATGTGTTGCATGTGTTGGGTCGTGAGGTGGTAGTTGTTTGGGTGTCTGCTTTGGTGGCCTCTGCTGTTTTGGTAAATTTTTGATCAGAGCCTTCGAGTATGTCTTTGTGTGAGTATGTGTATGATTTGAAGTTGTGATGGTACCATGTGTGACTGGGTATGTATTGTGTGTGGTTACCTTCTCCTCCTGTGTTGTCTTGCCAGTCCTATGCTGAGAGAGCTCAGCCTCCAGTTTGGCCGTATAGTTGCATCTCTCGCATGTATTTGTGTTTTGTGAGAGAAGGAGAGGATTGTCTGTGTACATGAGGCAATTGTAACATTGCCTCAATATTCCCAGGTTCACCAGTTGAGCTGGAGAGGACACTAGCAACTGATCCCTCGACATACTAGAAGTAGTAGATAAAGAGACTTTCAAAGGACTCCGGGGGAAGTGGGTTTTAGGCTGGTGGGGTACTATCTATAATAAGAGTGCTTTATCAAGGTGCAAGTACTGTAGGAGTAAGTGCTAGGCTTTACAGATAGAGAATAGTCTACTTGGGAATCAAGTAGAGATGAACTTTTCAGTTATAGGATATGCTGGTTAGATCAGCAGTACAGCTCGAGGAAGGTAGTTCTAAGGGAAAATTTGAAGAGTGGAATTTAGATGGACCGAATAGTTTAACCTTGTTTAACCGCCGCTGCTCTTGTGTGCAACTGTGGCAACTCCGCGCTAAATCGCGCTAACGTCGTTTAGCGTGTTTTATAGCAGGGGGCTGAAGGGAGCTAGGAATTGGCCCAAAACTACCAATGGACTACTAGTTTCTGGCTGAAACTTCACCAAATCGGACAAAAGGCGCTCAGTGCTTCCCACTCCCACTGGTAAGCAAAGAAACTTCCCTCCTTCCTAATAAGGCAATGGATCAGTAACAGGAACTAAAACAAAGCCCAGGGATCAGCAACTCTGAAACTGGACTACTCTAGTTCAGTAAGGCGGAAAACAAGAGATTTTTTGTTTTTTACAGAGACAAGGAAAAAACAGACAGTAAATGCTATAAATGCTGTAAATCGGCTAGCGCACTTTAGTGTGTAGCCTACAGAAACAATTTGCAACAATTAGTAACTTAAAGTGCAATAAACAGTGTAAAATGCAGAAATCACTTAAAGTAGCAGTAAAACAGGCGAAATGCAGTCGCTAGCTTAATAACAGTGGGAAAGCCACAAAAATACTTATATCTGGTAGAAAGTCACTCTTTTAGCTCTCTGCTGCTTGGATCACTCTGCAGGCCACCACGAGGATCTGTGCTGAGTTGGTACAAGCTGGAAAACGAGCGTTTAGTGTGTTTTATAGCAGGGGGCTGAGAGGAGCTAGGAATTGGCCCAAAACGACCAATGGACTACTAGTTTCTGGCTGAAACTTCACCAAATCGGACAAAAAGGCTGCTCAGTGCTTCCCACTCCCACTGGTAAGCAAAGAAACTTTCCTCCTTCCTAATAAGGCAATGGATCAGTAACAGGAACTAAAAACAAAGCCCAGGGATCAGCAACTCTGAAATTGGACTACTCTAGTTCAGTAAGGCGGGAAAACAAGAGATTTTTTTGTTTTTTTACAGAGACAAGGAAAAAACAGACAGTAAATGCTATAAATGCTGTAAATCGGCTAGCGCACTTTAGTGTGTAGCCTACAGAAACAATTTGCAACAATTAGTAACTTAAAGTGCAATAAACAGTGTAAAATGCAGAAATCACTTAAAGTAGCAGTAAAACAGGCGAAATGCAGTCGCTAGCTTAATAACAGTGGGAAAGCCACAAAAATACTTATATCTGGTAGAAAGTCACTCTTTTAGCTCTCTGCTGCTTGGATCACTCTGCAGGCCACCACGAGGATCTGTGCTGAGTTGGTACAAGCTGGAAAACACGCGTTTAGCGTGTTTTATAGCAGGGGGCTGAAAGGAGCTAGGAATTGGCCCAAAACGACCAATGGACTACTAGTTTCTGGCTGAAACTTCACCAAATCGGACAAAAAGGCTGCTCAGTGCTTCCCACTCCCACTGGTAAGCAAAGAAACTTCCCTCCTTCCTAATAAGGCAATGGATCAGTAACAGGAACTAAAAACAAAGCCCAGGGATCAGCAACTCTGAAACTGGACTACTCTAGTTCAGTAAGGCAGGAAAACAAGAGATTTTTTTTTTTTACAGAGTCAGGGAAAAAAACAGACAGTAAATGCTATAAATGCTGTAAATCAGCTAGCGCACTTTAGTGTGTAGCCTACAGAAACAATTTGCAACAATTAGTAACTTAAAGTGCAATAAACAGTGTAAAATGCAGAAATCACTTAAAGTAGCAGTAAAACAGGTGAAATGCAGTCGCTAGCTTAATAACAGTGGGAAAGCCACAAAAAAATACTTATATCTGGTAGAAAGTCACTCTTTTAGCTCTTTGCTGCTTGGATCACTCTGCAGGCCACCACGAGGATCTGTGCTGAGTTGGTACAAGCTGGAAAACACACGTTTAGCGTGTTTTATAGCAGGCGGCTGAAAGGAGCTAGGAACTGGCCCAAAACGACCAATGGACTACTAGTTTCTGGCTGAAACTTCACCAAATCGGACAAAAAGGCTGCTCAGTGCTTCCCACTCCCACTGGTAAGCAAAGAAACTTCCCTCCTTCCTAATAAGGCAATGGATCAGTAACAGGAACTAAAAACAAAGCCCAGGGATCAGCAACTCTGAAACTGGACTACTCTAGTTCACTAAGGCGGGAAAACAAGAGATTTTTTTTTTTTTTTTTGTTTTACAGAGACAAGGAAAAAAACAGACAGTAAATGCTATAAATGCTGTAAATCAGCTAGCGCACTTTAGTGTGTAGCCTACAGAAACAATTTGCAACAATTAGTAACTTAAAGTGCAATAAACAGTGTAAAATGCTGAAATCACTTAAAGTAGCAGTAAAACAGGCGAAATGCAGTCGCTAGCTTAATAACAGTGGGAAAGCCACAAAAAATACTTATATCTGGTAGAAAGTCACTCTTTTAGCTCTCTGCTGCTTGGATCACTCAGCAGGCCACCACGAAGATCTGTGCTGAGTTGGTACAAACTGGAAAACGCGCGTTTAGCGTGTTTTATAGCAGGGGGCTGAAAGGAGCTAGGAATTGGCCCAAAACGACCAATGGACTACTAGTTTCTGGCTGAGACTTCACCAATTCGGACAAAATGGCTGCTCAGTGCTTCCCACTCCCACTGGTAAACAAAGAAACTTCCCTCCTTCCTAATAAGGCAATGGATCAGTAACAGGAACTAAAAACAAAGCCCAGGGATCAGCAACTCTGAAACTGGACTACTCTAGTTCAGTAAGGCGGGAAAACAAGAGATTTTTTTTTTTTTTTTTTTTTTTTTTTTACAGAGACAAGCAAAAAAACAGACAGTAAATGCTGTAAATCGGCTAGCGCACTTTAGTGTGTAGCCTACAGAAACAATTTGCAACAATTAGTAACTTAAAGTGCAATAAACAGTGTAAAATGCAGAAATCACTTAAAGTAGCAGTAAAACAGGCGAAATGCAGTCGCTAGCTTAATAACAGTGGGAAAACCACAAAAAATACTTATATATGCTAGAAAGTCACTCTTTTAGCTCTCTGCTGCTTGGATCACTCTGCAGGCCACCACGAGGATCTGTGCTGAGTTGGACATATAGATATCTAGAAGGTGTTTATCAGTTATAGATATCTAGAAGGTGTTTATCAGTTGCACAAATGTGATGGTGGGGGTTATATTAAGACATTAGGTTAGAGATAGGAAGTCGGGTTATACAGGATTGAGTGAGTAATATGCAATTGTGGAAGAAGTAGTTGTTTAGAGAATTTAGGCCACTGAAGTGACTTGAGGGCTAGGCAATGATGGGATTTGTAAGGGAGATTAGAGGCAAATCTGGCTATTTTGTTGTAAGTTTGCTCAAGTTTGGACAGGAGTGATGCTTGGAGGTTAGTAGGACAGAAGCTGCATAGAGTATACAGGCTAAGAGAAGAGACTGGGTTAGGGAGGGTTGATCGGGGGGGGGTGTAATTTCAGGAGAGAAGGCCAAGTTTATGATGTGTTTTTTTATATATATTGGTGGATATATATGTTAAATTTTAGTTCATCGTCAATAAAGACACCCAGTAATTTGGTATGAGATTCGCGTTTCATGATGGTATTGTTAAGGGAGGTGATGGAGAATGAGAGTTTTTGTTTTGTCAGTTTTTTTTGGAAAGAAGAGCAGAAGTTTAGTTTTATTAGGGTTCAGTATGACTTGACTGTCAGAGAGCCAGGTTTCGACAGATGAGAAGGTGTTTTGGGTGAGAGTTAGGAGTTCAGGAAAAAATGAAGTTATGTCTTACCATAGCGTTCCATCTGTGTTGTTCATCTTCTTTCATTCATCACTGATGGGTTTGGTACCGACCCCTCGGAACCGAGTTGGCCTTTTTACCAAGCTGGCGCCAGCCAAAAAAACTCTTGAGCTAAGTCTCTACCCAGAATGCCCTTCTCCGTTACCTAAGATTGAGTTTGCTAGAGAAAAAAAGTAAAGCCGAGGCCACTTCTGCACAAATACTCTAGGGCACCACTTAGACCCAAAGCATCCCCCAGGAGCCTTTGGAAAGGGAAGGAGGGTAGACAGTGATGAATGAAAGAAGATGAACAACACAGATGGAATGTTATGGTAAGACATAACTTCTTTATCTGATGTTGTTAATCTTCTTTCCATTCATCACTGATTGGACAGAATTCCAAGCTACCTTGAGGTCCATGGGTGGCCCTTATGGAAGAACATTCTTGAGTACCATTGAGCCGAAGACAGCTATCCCTCTACAGACCAAGACCAATGTGTAATGTTTGATAAAGGTATGAGGCTTAGCCCAAGTAGCTGCTGCGCAGATGTCATCCATAGACGTCCCAGAATGGAATGCTATAGATGTTGCCATAGATCTAGTGGAGTGAGCTTTAACTTTTGGCATAGGTACATTATTGAGGGAATAGATGAAATGCATGCAGTCCCTTAGCCATCTTGATAATGTAACCTTGGAAACAGCCTCTCCCATTTTTGGCCCAAAAAAGGAGATGAAAAGCTGTTCAGATTTCGGATAGGTTTGGTCCTGCCTAGGTAAAATCTTAATTGTCTATGTACATCTAAGGAGTGAAGGGAATACTCTCCTCTATTGACAACATTCAGAAAAAACACTGGTAGATCAATGGTCTTTAATGGAGAATTCAGAAACAACTTTGGGAAGAAATGATGGATTCGTCCGAACTGATACTCTGTCTTTATGAAAAAACAGATAGGGCCTCTTGATACACAATACCTGCAGCTCCGAGACTCTTCTGGCAGAGGTAATGGCTACCAAGAACAAGGACTTCCAAGACAAAAACGTTAGGTCACACTTCACAGCAGGTTCAAAACGTTTTTGAGTCAAAGACTGAAGGACTAGAGTGAGGTTCCATGGCTCCACTGGCTGTCAGACTGGTGGTTTAATATGAGAGGTCCCTTTGAGGGAAGCCTTGCAAAGGTGTAAAGAGATAAGAAGGATGCCATCTATACCACTGTGGAAATTGGAAATTGCCGCTAGGTGTACTCGCACTGTAGAGGCAGAGGCTCCATTATCAAAAAACTTAGCCAGCCAAGTGTTGAACCACTGCAGTAACTAGAGCCGAATACGGGTCTAGCATGTTATCCTTGGACCAGATGGAGAACCTTTTCCATTTATCCTGATATAGTCTTCTGGTGGATGGTTTGTGAGAAGCCAGAATGATGTCTCTAACAGGCGAGGAGAGGTTAGCTTGCCTGACGATAAGTGAAAGTGGAGAAACCAAGCTGTCAGCTTGAGACTGGACAGATTTGGGTGACTCAACCCTTGGGGGTGAGTAATTAGATCTGGTAGAGGGTCCAGAATCCAGGGCGGGTATACTAGGTGAGGCTGAAGGAAAGGGAACCAAACCTGTCGAGGCCAGAATAGGGCTATGAGGATCACCTTGCATCTCAACCGAAGAGTTTTCTTTAGAAATTGTGAGATCAGAGGGATGGGAGGATAAGCATAAAGAAGTCCCATGGGCCAATCGTGGATCAGAGTGTCCCTCGGTGACTCCCCCTCCGGGGGAAGTAGGGTGAAATAGCTGCTGCACTTGTTGTTTGATGGGGAGGCGAAAAAATCGCAGCAAGGCTGGCCCAAGTGGCTGAAGATTACTGACACCAGCTTGGGATTGAGGGACCACTGGTGAGGCTTGAGGATGCATCTGCTCAGTTTGTCTGCAATTACGTTGGAGCTCCCTGGGACATGCATTGCTAACAGAAAGTGGTTGGAAGCTATCGCCCACTTCCAAATTCTCATAGCTTCTTGACATAGAGGGTAGGACTTGGTTCCTCCTTGTTTGTTGATATACCAGACCAGTGACATATTGTTTGGTTGAACTGCAATTGCCCCGGAAGGGAGAGCTGAATGGAAGGCCTGCAACGCTAACAGCACAGCTCTCAGTTCCAAAACATTGCTATGCAGGCGGGCCACTGAGGTGGACCATGTGCCTTGGACAGTCTTTCCCTGGAAATGGCCCCACCACCTGATCAGGGAAGCATCCATGGTCACAATGGCTCTGGGCTGAGGAGATTGAAATGGATGACTCCAAAGTTCTGCATCTGGCCTCATCCACCAAAGCAGGTCCTGTTTGAAGGAGCTGGTTATTCGAATCTGGTAACCAAGGGGGTGATAGTTTGGGAACCACTGACACAGAAGGAGCCATTGCAGAATCTGCATATGAAGATTTGCTAGAGGCACTATTGACATTGACGCTGCCATAGAACCTAGGGCTTGAAGAACTTCCCTCGCAGAGACTCTTGTTTGAGAGAGTATCACCCGGAGTTGAAGCCTCAATCGATGGAGTCTGAATTGGAAGTGATACCAGACCGGACTGAGTACTAAACACTGCTCCAATGAACTCTATTTGCTGTGTAGGGGTAAGGTTTGATTTCTCCCAATGTATCGTTATTCCCAACAATTTTGCCAGAGAGAGAGAGAGAGAGTATAATGCAGTGCTGTTACCAGAAGATGCTTGATGGGGGGCGGTGAGGAGCTAGTCGTCCAGATATGGAAACACCCAGAATCCTTGCAGTCTCAAGTGAGCTGTTACCACTACCATGCATTTCGTGAACACTCTGGGGGGCTTTAGAGAGACTGAACAGCAGGGTACGGAATTGATAATCACTGGCTCTCAGCCAGAAGCAAAGCAGACTCCTGGAGCATATGTCCATCTTGATGTAGTAATACGCATCTTGGAGATCTACAGAGCACATCCAATCGCCTTCTCTTAAAAAGGGGAGAATGGACAGAACCATGACCATCCGGAATTTATTTGTGTGGCAGATTTGTTTAAGATGCTGAGATCCAAAATGGGTCTCCAGTCCCGTCTTTTTTGGGAACAAAAAGAATCTCGAGTAAAATCCAGACCCATGCTGGTCTGATGGGACTGGTTGGATTACTTTTTGAGACAGCTTTATAATCTCTGAAGCTGCTTCTTCCGTTTGACTGGGTGGAACATCAGGAAGTTTTCCTGGAAAATTTGGCTGACGAGAAAGGGGAATGGTGTAACCTCTGGTGATAATGCTCTGCACCCAACAATCGGTGGTGATAGATTACCAGGCAGCTTGGTGCAGAGAGAAACGACCCCCGACTGCTTCCAGAGGTAAGCAACCTGGCTGTTCCTCAGGAGCGCTGATAAGCGCTGTCCAGAGAAAGAGTCCCTGGAGCCTTTGTTACGAGGACCCTCTCTGCCTCTATAGGGGCGTCTTCCGGAATTGTTATCCCCTTTGCCTCAGAGGAAATCATCACCACATGCAGCACGGAAAGGACCCTGAGATTTCTTATGCCACATTTTTCCACTCTTCTGATTCCTGGAGAAGGTACGTTGGGGGTTGGAAAAGCGTAGGCATACGGCAGACAGGGTCTTTCCGACTTGCTCGCACGTGGCCAGCGTGTCCTTCACTTTGGAGCCAAAAAGGGATGATGCTTCAATGGGAGCATTCAGAAAGGAAAGCTTCACGGGATCCGCAAGGTTAAAAATGCGCATCCAGGCATGATGCCTCATAACAATGCCCGAACCCACTGCTCTAACCATCCATTCGGTCACATGTGACAGCAACCTCATGGATGAGTTGGATATTGATTCCAGGGTTGCGAGCTGCAAGGCCACTTTTATCCCTGACCTCATCAGACAACTGTCCTGCGAGCGTCCCAGAGAGTATGGAGATCAAGTCCCTCTGGAGCCTCATAAAATGTGCCAAATAATTCAGGGGCCATACAGCAAAAGTCCCTGATGCAAAAACACGCTTCCCAAGTCTGTCCATCGCCCGGGACTCCCTGTCGGACAGGTGGACAGCAGGACTTTCCTCTGCTAAGTCCTTTTTCGTGGCTGCTGCCACCACCATAGCATCAACTGGTAACCCTTTGAACCAATGGGGGTTCTCCTCAGGAAGGGAAAGAATTTTGTCTGGTGTCTGAGGGATCGTCTTAGTGGAATCAGGGTTCTTCCAAGCATGCCGCACGACGAGCTGGACAAGCTCATTGGCAGGCGGGGTCAACCAAGAGGTAGAAGGCTGGGCAAGAAAAGCCTGCAGAACATGGACTCCTCAGACGAATGGTTGGAGGGCTTCCAGTCACCGCTCTGCTTTAACATTTCCAGGATGTTTCCAAAGGAGACATCATCAGGAGGTGACCGTGGGAACCCTTCACCATCATCGTAATCCGTGTCTTCTAAAGACTCCTCGGGTGAGTCCATGTGCTTCTTCTTGCACGTCTTCTTTCGTGGGGGCTCCTCAGTGGGGGTCTCTGAGGAGGACTCGGAACAGTGGGTACCCTGTACTGGGGTGTCCTGTGGCTTCTCTGCCCGGTGTCCTGGGGGGTGGTCTTTGACAGCTGCAGCTCAGTGGGTGAAAACTGGGGTTCCGACATCAAAGGAATGCTGCCAGAAGTAAAGGCCCTCTCTATCACACGGAAGATAGGCCCGTCTGAAGAGGGATGGGAGCCCGGATCCAGGAATGAGCCTCGGGACTGAGATCACACGCCGCTTCGACGAACCTGCCCCCACGAATGGAGCCCCAAGCAGGATCAGCGCAGACGTGGCTATCGGCACAGAGGATGGAACCGAGGGGAGAGGCAGCTCCATACACTGGGCCGACGCACCCATCCCCCAATCCCGAGATTGAGGAAGGACCAGTTCAGTGGGAACCGAAGACCAAAGGGACAAACTTGGAGCCGGAGTGAGATGCACCGTAGGCACCGACGTGATGGGTTCCAAGAAGGATGTCGGATCAGAAGGCTTCGGAACCGAGATGGTTGAAGGAGGAGTGTAAGATGGAGTCCGTGGATAAGACAACCCAAGTCCTACAGGTGGATGGGTCTTAGAAAGTGAGGGAATCCCTTGGCTAACAACAGCTGGTCTACAAGAAGCAGCACGTCATGTTCTGACAGGCTCCTGGTGGATCTAGTGGATACTCCGGATGGGGAGTCAGGAAAGGGGCTATATGCTTGGCCCAGAAACGGATCTATGGAAGGGGAGTATTGGGTCCATGGTGCAAGGTCTGCCTGCAGCGAAGTCTGTAGTTTCGAGACCAGAAGTAAACGGGTCAAATCCAGTGAGGTCGGTAAAGGCTCGGTGCTGAAGTAGCACTCGGAGCCAAATCGGTCAGTTCCAAAATGGAAACTAATGGAGTAGTCAAAGGTGTGCCCTGAGCTGAAGTGGCCACAGGCGCCAAAGTCGAAATAGGCTTAGTAAGGTTTAAGATCGGTGCTGGAGGCAGGACCGGTGCTGAAACAGGCGCCGGTATCAAAGGTTGAGATGGTCGGGCCGATGAAGACGGAGCCGAAGAGGCAGATTTATGCTCCAAAGATAACTTTGGGACTTTTCATTTCCCAGACTTGCTCTGATCACCCGATGGTGAAGAAGGAACAGAGTGGGATCTCTTTTTCTCTTTAGAAGGAAGGGTTGAGACCTCCATCACAGAAATGGCCTCTGAGAAGGGAGACGAGTAACCATTTCAGAATGAGTTTATTTTTGCGCTCACTAAGAGTGCGTTGGCTGAAACTCTGACAAATGTCACACGGATGCTGCACCGAAAGATGGGCTACTCCCAAACAGTATACACAGTCATCATGAGAATCACTGTTAGGTAAGTTGCCCTTACATGAAGTACAATACTTAAAACCTGAAGTACTCTTCTTAGCCGACATCTCGATAGAAAAGACACCACAGGCCAACTGTATAATCCAACTAGAATAAAGTCAACTCCATTCAAAAAGAGTCACAACTATAACAATACACAGGTATGCAGAGAAAAGAAGGGAAACACCTGAATAAAAGTCAAAGCTAATAAGTTAAACAGGAGAGACAATACCAACTATGGTATTGAAGAAATACCACAAGGGTAAGGGTGGAAAGCCGTACCAACAATGGTACTTGAAAGTTTACCAACGTTAACAATGGGTAGAGAAGAAAACAAGATTAAGCAGAAGAAAAGACACTAGCAATGCTAATCACTTAATAAAATATGAAGCTATCCAAAATTTTTCACACAAATATCAAAAAAAAAATTCCACTTAGCTGAGAGCTCAGCTGAAACGCGGCTTTACTGGCTACGCGGCAAACAAGATCTGAGGTAACAGGGAGAAGGGCATTCTGAGTTGAGACTTAGCTCGAGAGATTTTTTTGGCTGGTGCGAGCTTGGTAAGAAGGCTGATTCGGTTCCGAGGGCTCGGAACCGAACCCATCACTGATGAATGGAAAGACGATTAACAACATCAGGTGTTATGGGTAGTGGTAATAAGAGTGGAGTCATCAGCATACTGTAAAAATATAGAGAGGTTAGTTGCAGAATGTAGTTTGTCAGTAAAAATATCGAAGAGGAGGGGACCCAGGATAGATCCCTGGGGAACTTCGGTGTTGATAGGAAGAAAGCGGGGGAAGACAGTCTTCCAGTGTATGGACTGCTGTCTGCTGGCTAGGTAGCTAGAGAACCAGTTTACAGAGGAGGTCGAGAGATAAAAGTCTGAGAGTTTGGTTAGCAGTTTAGAGTGCCTGACTGTGTCAAAGGCCTCAGAAAGAGATCGAGGAGTAGACAGGAGACAAGCAAGTTATCATGGGCCTCTGCTACTGTTTGGGTAAATGACAGTAGTACAGTGGATGTGCTGTGGTGGGGTCTAAAGCCATATTGGGTGGGAATTAGAAGGTTATTGTCTAGTGGGTGTTTGAGTAATTAGGTATGGACACGCATTTCCAGAATCTTGGATAAGGGGGACAGGACAGCAATGGATCTATAGTTAGAGGGGTCAGTAGAGTTTCCACCTTTGTGAAGACGGATTGTGTAAAAGGATTTCCAAATACTGGAGACATGGGCTTCAGACAATTGCTTGACTTATAAGTAGAGAGACAGGGAAGGCAATAGATTCAGCAACGATTTTTAGAAAGTGAGGAGGTAGTTTATTAGTAAGGGAGAGCAAGACCTGAGTTTTCTCAGGAGTGATTTAATGAAGGAGGTGGGGACAGGCTAGACGGAGAAGGTGTTATAGGAGTTATTTTCGGAGGTGACAGAAGGATAGAGGAGGTGGCACTATCTTTAGTAAGTTTTCGAATAGATTCAATGAAAGTTGTTTAAGAGTGGCAGTTCTGTGGCTGTGTTAAGTGAGAAGGGATTGGGGGGTAAGAGGGTTACTAGGGTAGAGGAGCTTATTTATGGTGGACCAGAATTTTTTTTTTTTTATTTATGTGGGCTACAATGGCTGGAGGCTAAGAAAGTTTTCTTATCTTGGCTGACGAGTTTTTTTCACAAGTTTCTAAGTTCTTTATATTTCTGAAGTAGTTGAGGGGGTTTTAGTTTTGACCCAGGCTTGCAAGCACTGTCTCTCTTATGCAGGATACAGCAGGTATTTATTTGTAAGCCAGGGGCAAATTTGCACTTTATTCTGACTTTTATGGAATGTACCATAGAGTGATGTACGTCGTCACACTAGCAGTAAGTAACTATATCGTGAGACACTTTGCAACAAAATGTTAATTCAATTTAATGTAATT